>NW_026057576.1:25389750-25464892 GCF_023721935.1 Panthera uncia | reverse complement strand
ATATGTACATATATATATACATATATGTGTATATATATATATCCTGGATATATGGATATATCCTGGATATATCCTGGATATATATATATATATATATATATATATATATATATATCCCAAGCAGACCAATTCGAAACTGACCACTTCTGACACCACAGGTGTCTCTGTGCGTGATGCCTACCCCATATTTTCCACGGTGGCTAGCACTGTTTTCATCTGGCCTGCACCAAAGTAGAAGTACCAGTGTTATTCTTCACTATTCTTTTTTTCTTTAAACTGCCACATTCCATTTGAGGCCAGTTCTGCAGATTTTGCTTCTAAAATGTCTCCATGTAAGTCTCCCTTTTCCAAGTCAGCGATCCCACCTTGGTCAGGGCTTTCATCACCCTCACCTGCACAAGTGGAGCCACCTGCTGATGGTGACCCATCTCACCACCCACCCGCTCCTGCCTCCTCAGGGCTCTGGTCCCGCACTTATCTTAATGTTGTGCCTTACTTCTGCCGGTTTCTCTGCCCTCAATGTGCTTCTCAGCCGAAAACATCCCCATTCAAAACTGCTTCACATCTTTTTTGGAGAATGGCAAGATAGGAAAACAAAATAAAGCAAGCAGTACAAACAGCCCAAGAACGGAAGTCATTCTGACTAATTCCGACGCCACTTTCTTGGAGTCCTGCCCGAGTCCGTGGGGGCAGGGCAGGCAGTATCTTCCTGGTGCTTCGACAAGGCTGGCCAGACACTGGATGCGTCTCTCACAGGCTTTGAAGTTTGTCGTCTATGGCAAGACAGGGACCATGTCTCACCCACCCTTCTGTCCTTTTCCAATCCATGGTTCACACGTCCATGGTGGGCAGGTCATGATGTGGCCAGGAGGCCTCCATTTGACTAGCAGCTAGCTGTCTCTGCTCTCCTGAGGCTCAGCCTGACTCCTCAGTGCCTGGAAGAGAGATGCATTTTCCTATGTGAGGCACATGTCCTTCCTTTACATTCTCTAAGCCATGCACTTTCTGTTGCCCTGTTTTTTCTTTACTGGAAATTTCCATGATTCCTGACTAAAACACCTTTATTTCCTCCAGAATCTGTTCTATGTCTGATATGACCATAGATTCTTGCTCTCTGCCTGGCATTGCGATTTGCAAACTTTTGAAGAGAACTTGTTGAAAATGCACATTTCTGTGGCTTGCCCCCAAATATTGTGATTAATATCCCAGCAAACTGTGATAGATGCTTTCCCATTCACATCTGGAGTAGAGAAAGGGCATCCATCGTTTGCTTCACCAGAGAACCCACACCATTAGTTTTACTCTGTCACTGCTCCTCCCCAAACCAATCCTGATGGCCAGAGTGATGTGTGGGCTGTAGCCATCCAAGCTGTTAATTTGTCTGCATAACTTAAAGGGCTTAGCATCTTTAATCAAACTGACAGAATTTAATTGGCTTTGTGTAAGTCTGGTAATGAAGTGATAACATTTGGGACCCTAAATGTTTAAGGAGAAAGAAATACCATCGGTTCAAGAGTAACAACACATTTCCATGGTAGTGGCAGACTGCCAGAATTGGCCTGCCAAGCCACACAATTTAGAGGCCTTATGGTATTGTATTATCGAAGGTCCACTAAGTCAAGAGCAGGGTGTGTCAAATTGATCACAAAGGTCTCAGGAGGTGCTCGAGAGAAGTATAGATTCCTAGACCCTCTCTTAGTGATTCTAATTCAGTAGGTCGAGTGAGACTGGATATAAAATAGAAAAATCTGCATTTCTAATGAAATCTCTGGGTGATTCTTATGATCAAGCAAGCCCAGGGAACAATGTTGCAAATAAAGTA
Organism: Panthera uncia; assembly: GCF_023721935.1. Taxonomy (NCBI): domain Eukaryota; kingdom Metazoa; phylum Chordata; class Mammalia; order Carnivora; family Felidae; genus Panthera; species Panthera uncia. Next base: position 25,463,070 of record NW_026057576.1, on the reverse strand, counting down.
ACTGAATTACTCTGTGGTAGAAAGAATAAGAACACATCAAGATCCAGGGAAAGCTTTAGCACAGATACTCATTAGTAGGTGCAAAATCCGCAGGAGGCTTCCACTCCCTGGGTGGTAGTCCCTCTCCACACACATACTAGTTTCAGCCCAGTTTGGTCTAAGAATTTTGACAGTCTCCTTAGGCTTAAATCAAAGCTTTGGGATAATTGTTCAGACTTTCAGATTCTTCCCCTTTCCTTGGAACTCTCTCCAAGGTTGTTTGGGTAATGGGGAGAGGGGGGAGGGGGCAGGTGGTGGTTCAAATAAACCTCAGGGCATGGGGAGAAGGTGACCCCTGGCCTGGTGCTGAACTTGACTGAGTGCTGGCTGTCCCCTTGGGCCTGTTTTGGTTTTGGTGTCTGTGGCCAATTGTCACAGACTATGAGTCTGGAGTTCTTGCTTGTCCAGCAAGAGAGCGGATGCAGAATTGAATAGAAGAGAGGCTAATGTCCAGTAGGAGACAAGACCCCCTGAACAGGAGTTTTGCCTCCATATTTATTGAGCTCACAAGATATTACCCACGTGGTGAACGTGAAGAAAACAAGATCTTACACACGTGAATGTGGAGAAAACACTGAGACAGTAATCATTAACTTGTGTGTGTAAGAAGCAAAGGGTCTGGGTGACAAGTGGAGTTTGTGATCAAGGTACATTGGTGCCAGATGAAAAGTAATTTCCTGCAGGTGACATAACAAATTACTCATGATCCCATTACAATATATCGCTAGCTGACCTTGGGCGCTTTGCCCCACGATGGTGGCTTTCCACCCTAAGCTTTTTCCAATCCATTTATGTAAGTAGAACCCATTTCCCCACAGTCAATGACCTCCTGATTTTTCTTTCTTGACTGGCTCTGGCCCAGGTCATCTCCTTGCTGACTTTCCTGCTCTTGGCTTTCCCTCCCATGTAGATAGCTCCAAGTCTTTCTACATTTGGCATGTGGCCCCTGGCCACAATAGCTTCTGTAGGCTTATATGATGTCATGCCCTAAAGTTCCCAGCCTATTGTCTGTGCTACACAGAAGCTGCAGGAGGTTTAGAAACAACATCAGACGCATTTTCTGCTTGGGCATGCTGTCTACCTTCTTCACTGTGATGGCCTCTGTGAGGGAAAGGGGTAGGAAGCAGAAGCCCCTCTACCCCCATTGTTTCTCGTAGCCTGTCCAGGGGAACTTCTGGCTTTACACTGAATTCCCAGGGTGGGAATATCAAGTTATGACTTCCCATCACCTCCTCCCACGCACATCCCCGCACCCCTCCCACCCCCACAGTCTCTCAGATTGATAAGGGTATGGTCTTTCTGTGACTTCCTCCTCCTGCTTTCCCAGGCCTTTTTTATACAAAACAATGATTTTATTCTCCCAATCAGCTTCTTAATTAAATGGGGCAAAATTAATTTAGGAACTCCTTTCCCTTTGACAATACCCAGCTCTCTAGCTGATGGTCTTGCTGCAAAAATCCTAACTGGATTATCAGAGGGGTATTTGTCAACTTTTCTGTAACTCCTGCACCAGCCCCCTCTGCCCACCAGTCCTGTCTTTGCCCCTGGGGGCCTCGTCTGGCCCAAAGATGGAGGTCATACAGTCAGAAAAATCTGGTAAAAGTTTAAAAATATTGACCATCCCGATGGAATAAAAAGTTTTGCTTTTTTAGTTTTCCATCTCAAATAGGCAACTTTTACTTCCCACAATCTTCATTTGATACCGGTTTCTGAAACACTCTGATACCAGATTCTTTAATATTTCCTTTTTTTCCTCCCCCAATAAAATGTTCTAAATGTGAAATCACAATAAAGATGATCTGAGTTGTTTGTTTTTTGTTTTTTGTTTTTTTTTTCTCAACAGGGATGAGTTGTGAAAAGAACACTGAATTTGGCATCAGATCGCTTAGGTCCAAATCCATACCCTTTGACTTCTGGGCTTCAGTTATAACATCTCTGTTTTGGGATAATGAGGAACTTCTTGGGGGCGGTTGTGAAAATTATTGGAAAGGGCGGTGTGGATATTCTTGGAAAACTTTAACTCACGTTGGAGGAGATTTTTTAAATTATATAAAAAAAAAAATAAGTTCTAGTGTATGTATGGCTGTAAAGTACCAAGTCCATGGGTACAAGTAAAGATAATTTCTGGGAGTAACCCTAGGTTTTCTCTGCTCTATATTAGCTCCCTGGTGCCAAATTATGGGCATCTTCAAGACCCTCATGTTTTTCTTTAACTGTCTGGAAACACCCTTCCTGGGGAGGTCCCAGATCTCAGCTCTTCGTGACCTTTTCATTAAATAACAGTTGCCTCTCTGGGGCACTTGGGTGGCTCAGTCGGTTAGGCATCCCACTTGGGCTCAGGTCATGATCTCACGGTTCATGAGTTTGAGCTCCGCTTTGGGCTCTGTGCTGACAGCTCGGAGCCTGGAGCCTGCTTCAGATTCTGTGTCTTCCTCTCTCTCTGCCCCTCCCCTGCTCGTGCTCTGTCTTTCTCTGTCTCTCAAAAATAAGTAAATGTTAAAAAAATTTTTTTAATTAAAAAAATAAATAACAGTTACCTCTCTATGGACCATTTGTTGGCCAAAAATAGGTTCATTCAGTAGATCAGGTATTTTAGGAATCTTAGCTTCAGCAAAAGGTCAGGAATTATTGGCTCATGTAGCCTGCTTCCCCCACCCCCCACCCCCCACCCCCTGCCCTGTGCCTAACTAATCTCTCCACATCTCTACTCTGTTTCCCTACAGTCAGACACCCTCCTTGTAGTTGCCTCCATGAGTTTCATCCAGATTTACACCGGTAGGCCTGCAACCCCAGGTGAAAGAGAGTTTCTCACGTCTGGTAGCTACAAAGAATGTCCACATTTTCCTGACGTGTGTCTCCTTCCCAACTCTAAGCCAATTACTGTGGCCAAGGAGAAAGAATGGAAAGTGATGATTTAACTAGCCTGGAGTAGCAGCAGTGTATGCACTGGCGGAGAGTCCTGAGAGGAAAATCAAGGTGCTGTTACACAAGTGGGGGATGAACATCAAACAGGCAAAAATAACAGATGCCACCACATTGGCTAATGTATAGTGGAACCTGGGCCAGTGTCTTGCGTTTGCCAGGATATTCAGCCTTTGAACCCCTTAGAAGTGTATGCGTCTCCATAGGCAATTTCTGCCTCATTGGAAATAGACAGAGGAAGTGTTTTGAGGTCTATAAGCCCCAGTTTCCCCAGGTGTATAGGTAGAAATACTTTGCTGACAAGAGTGGAAGGTATTCATTGTAACTCATTGCTATTCACTATACTTTCTTACTCATCATTATGTCTAGCCACTAGCAGATGCTTGGTACATGAATGAAGCTCACTCATTACATGTTTGTGGAGTGAATGGATAAATAAGTGAATATATCTTTATTGTAAGGATTTGAGATGTGTTGTCATAAATTTTTCAGGCCCCCTCGTTTCATTTACTTTAAATTGCATAAGGTTTTGTGTTGATGTATTCTGTCCCATGCTGAACACCTTTATGGTTATGTAATCTAGTGTTCTGGAAAAATTAAAGCATTAAAATGGTTCACCATTGAGAGACATGCAATTGAAGGAAAAAAAAATCTCGAAGGTTACAACAAAACTCCCATGTTGGGAATAATATTATCATTTGATCTAGCCAATAGTGCTATGGTTTAGTTATTAATATCATTGGTTTCGATTTTAAATGTGCAAGATACTAATTTAACAGAGCTTATTGTAAAACATCAACACCAAATATACGTTTGCAGCAAAGCACCACCCCTCTTAAACTGAATTTGCTTTCTTAGATTTCAAATTGATATTAAATTAAGGATAGATCACTTTTAACTTCCAGATTGCCTAAATATATCCTGTAGCAAGTTGACTGTATCAGTTATATATTGCTGCATAATAATCTATTCTAAAATTTAGTTGCTTAAAACACAATATATTTTGCTCATAAATCTGCAATTGTGTCAAGGCTCAGCAGGGATAACTCCTCTGCTCCAAATGGGGGTCAGCTCACGTAGCTTGACTGAGGGCTGGGGGGTCCACTTTCATGGTAGCTCATTCACACAGATGTGAAGTTGGTGCTCCCTGTTAGCTAGAAGGCTAGCCAAGACTATGGGCCAGGGACCTCGGTTCTTTTCATGTGGGTCTCTTTCTGTGCTGTTTGGGTTTCCTTGTAATGTGCTTTTTGGGTCTCAAGTATGAGCCTCCTGACAGACAAGAAGTGAAAGCTCAGTATCTTTAAGACCTAGGTATGAAATTAGCATAGTACCTCTTTCTTTGAATTCTGTTAGTTAAGCAGTCATAAAGCTCCAGACTTATGGAGAGGTGATATAAACCTATCTTTCCATAAGAATGTCAAAAAATTTTATGTCCATGCTTTATAAATACCACAGTGAACTGAATTTGACTCCTGTCCATGTAAATGAAGTTTCACTGATACATTGAATTGGGATAATATCAATTTTGTAAGAATATCAGAACTAGTTCAGCTTCTTAGAATATGAGACCTCTTCCCTTTGATTCAAGAAATCTGGCTCCAGGGAGGCATGGGTGGCTCAGTCAGTTGAGAGTCCAACTCTTGATTTCAGCTCAGGTCATGATCTCAGGGTTGTGGGATCGAGCCCCACATCAGGTTCCACACTGAGCATGGAGCCTGCTTAAGACTGACTCTCTCTCTCTCTCTCTCTTTCCCTCCCACCTCTTCCTCTGCCTCTCTCCCCTGCTAGTGCTTTCTCTCTCTCTCTTAAAAAAAAAAAAAAGAAAGAAAAAAGAAAGAAACGAAATCTGGCTCTTGTTCCCGTTCTCCAATGAAACCATTCCCAAGATGTAGAAGTTTCCCTTTGGGAGCTGTGTTGATGAATGCTCACAGGTCAAGGTGGCCCTGATCACTGTACTCAGCTGGAATTTGGCTCATGGCTATAATACCCTTCACTGCAGCTAACGTGAGAGCTCAGCTTGCCAAGAGACTTGTCAGCCAAGTAATGCCTACTCTTGTATGAGAAATAGCCCCTAACTTGGAACGCTTCAGTTCGTACCAGAAGATTGTTCAAAACAATTCAAATGTGAACTCTTTATGGTACCTCTTTACTTGAGTTATTAGGGGTGTGGTTGGGGAAGCATAAAGTAAACAGGTGAACAGCTTCCTGAGAAAACAGTAGGACAGTGGGACTATTCAGAGCATTCCCAGGAAACATAACCCTTTAGGTAATGTTGGATCTCCTCCTGAGAAAAGATTTCAGAGATCATATAATCTGTACTTCTCCTGCCAGGGAATTATGCCAAGGTCAGGAGTACCACACAGACATAAGAATGGGACATAAGGGTAGGAGAGAATAGGGGTATATTTCTTCATAACAACCAGAAAAGTTTAATGTGTCTTCCTAGTATATATTCATCTATCAGGCAAAGCTGTGCAATGGATTTGAGAAATACTTTCTGGGGGCCCAGTATGATCTAGGATATAACAGAAAGAAATGTACGTTTTCCTTCTGCTTTTCTTGCTATTTCTCTACTGAGAAGTTTCCCTCTGGGGGCTTCCTCATGTTGACAAAAAGCAGTTCTGGTCACTGTATTTGGTTAGCATGTGGTATCCAGACCCTGGAAATACTGCGGTCCTAGGGGGAGATGGGAAGGGTAATGTGACTATTGTCACTGACCTTTGTCTACTCCAAGATTTATGCAATGGAGGAGGAGTGAAATCCTGGAGATTCTTTCCCAAATGGAACCTTTCGTTTGTCAAAAATACTTGTTATTCTGGACATTGAGTAGGTAAAGTTTTTCTATATATATATAGAGAAGCACTCTCAGTATGTATAAACTGCCACCCCCCAAATTTGGCCAAGATCAGATAATGCAGATTTTTATTTCTTACCCACTCTTTTCTCATGGTCGGATGCTCCCCTGGGATGTTCTATTCTTTGAGCACAAATGTATGCCAACATCCCTAAAAAAACCTGTTTATTTCTTTGTGTGATGGTGGTGGAATGTCGCACCCTCTTAAAAGTTGTAACACAACTTTGTTATAATTCCCTTTCAAGAAATACCCCCAGCCAGTTTGTCAAGGAAACTGGAAAGAAATCAAGGTTGAGACTATTGTTAATTGGTTTTTAATTAATAAGTCTGAGAAACCTATCATTATGAGGAATTGGTTCTTGGAGTCATACCAAATTTATTCAAAAACAAGAAGTAAATAGTCTTACTACCTTTGAAACATAAATTGTCCCAGTATCTTCAAACTTGAATATACTTTGAATCTACCTCCAAAGATTTCTTATATAAATGAATTTGTTGTATCTGCTTTTAACCTTATGCGTTTCTTGTGCTAATGCATTTCTAGTTCAACCTGCTAACTATTATTCTTTTAAATGTCTGATTTCACGATGCAGTACATAAAGGAGGGCTGTACATTTCATTACTATTTTGAAAGTTGTAAGTGGCATTTGCCTATGACACCTGTTGGCTTGGTCCCTGGGTTTTCTTCTTCCTTGTGTTAATATGGACACATAAGACCCAGAAGTTGCATCTTCAGGTTAGTTGGTCAGTCTTCTCAGACAGAGGGGAACCTTTCTCTTCTCACTGGGACGTAAATTTCTACATTATTTTTGTTTCAACTCTTGTTTCAAACATCTGTCCTATGCTTCAAGGCTTTAGACTTTTTTTTCCCAGTTTTCCCTAGAAGACCACTCCCTACTATGTTTTTCAAATCTTCTTTTTCATTTTATCTAGAACATGAGATGAGAGTTTTGCCTTCTTCATGACTAGTCTTTCCATATCCTGGTCTTTCTTTTGTTTATCCTGGTTGTCTTACAATTACTTTTATGAATCCTGAGTTGGGCCCTCTGTCTCTTTCTTATAGCAAGGAGGTATAGACTGATGAGTAGCCTGTAGACATGGGATTGGGGATGACATATTTATACTTAAGAAATTTACATGATCAGACTGGGGGTGTCTTTTGGATTAAGCCACAGGGGCTATATATCAGGCAAGTGTGAATTCTTTCCAGGAAGCTTGCTTTTATTGTCTATAGAGAGGGGATGCTGAAGTAAAGGTCCCGATGATGATGATGAATACCTACAAAGGATAAAATAAAAGCACTGTATTCCATGGTTATGAAAATCTGGAGAGCAAAAGACTAGTCATCAGAGAAAGAACTTGAACTAGGGTAGAGGTCAAGGGTGAGGTGAGGTCATAGTGTTCTGATCATAAAACCTGGAAGATGGAGCAAATTGATACTAATGACACAGAAAGGGATTAACATTTAAAAAAATTAAAAATATTTAAAAATTTTTAAATTAAAAAATTAATAAATTAAAAAAAATAAGAAAGGAATTACCATTAGACTCCCACAAAGGAGAGTGCATCTGGAGTCGCACAGGAAAGAGTATCTCTGGAACGGGAACAAGAGAGAGGTTGAAATTAGAGAAAGCCAGGCTTGGGAGTATACTCCGCTGACCCAGCAACCGGCCGCACGCCTATAATGTAAGCCTCCAGGAAGTTCATCACCTTGAAACAGCAAGGGCTCCAAGAGAAAGTAAAGTAACAGAGCAAACAAGTCAACGTTTGAAGTTGAGTTTTAAGTCCTGACTCTGCTCTTCACAGCTGGCTAGTCTCTATAGAAAAGGAAAATTGGGGAGCGCAGTGATTCAGGGGGTCCTAGGCAGATATTATTCATTATTCTTCTTTCATTTCTGCTTCATTTTGCTGTGTTCTCTAATGTTGAATCATCTATAATAATCAGAGGAATTCTCGCACTTTTCTCCTGTCCCCCACTTTGAGACACCGTAAAGATAAAATGACCCACAATACCTAGAAATACCTAGAAGTGTTCTTCAAGCAGAGAAGCACAAAAGCTGACTACGCCCCATCTGAACTGGGATTGGTTTTCTAGGATGCTCTGTTGCCTTTAGTTCTCACGTTCTGGTTATAGTAAGGTAAAGTAGACCCTGAGTGTAACATCATATTTGGGTGGTATATTTTTCAATAAACATTTCCTGAGCCTGCACGAGGCAGTTGGACCTGGACCAAATAATAGAGCTACAAGATGAAGACCTGAGTAGGGCTGCAGGGGAGGCTGATGGAGCCTGAAGTCACTGTGATTTTCGGGGCTTTCTTTAAGAAAAAAACACATCATGTTACACATAAACTGAAGTATAAAAGAGAAATTTTATTCAGAAGGAGGAAAGAAATTCCAAGAAATTCCAAATTTTAAAAACCTGACATATACCTCAAGTATCAAAAAACCCAGAGGGGAGAAAACCAACATAGCATTTTTGTTAACTAACTGCATAACAAACTTCTCATACATTTCCCCCTACATGTTTTGGCTGTATGCTCTTTGGTCACCTTCATATGGCAATAATTTTTATGACCATTTTTCATAGAGAGACAGAAATGTAATTCAGTCTTTCCTCTAGCATAGTTCATTAAACTTGGTTTCTTATTACTGATGATTTCGACTCAGTGTGATTAAAGCCTGAATTACTCACTAACAATTTTATATATTTAAAGACTGGGAGAAAGCTTCGTACACCTCAAACCTCGTTTCACCCGCCCTCACAGTCCCAGTGCCCAAGACGGCAGGCCGACTGTTCTTCTTGTGATTCAGTCTCCGGCCTCCTTGGTCCTGGGTGTCATGGCACAGGGTGAGTCAGCCCTATGGGCAGTAGGAGTATTCCTGGAAACCAGTCCTGCATCAGGACAGCCAGTGCCACTTATCTCCACATGGAAGTATTTATGAACCATATGAATATATTTGATTAAATCCAAATAGGTGTCTCTCTAACTCAGCTCTCCGACCTGAATCCCCAAATCCCCTCAGCTCCTCCAAACTACTGAATATGCAAAGTAAGTGGGGGGGGGGCAGTCAGCGTGACAAGAGACAGTTAACTTATTACAACTAAAATCGATTACATCTGCAAGGTTGCAAAGATACATGTCCTCACAAACACATGAGGCTCATGGCCTTTGCAAATAAGGTGCCCTGATGCCTAAATTGTATTAACCTCCGTGTCAATCCATCCTGAGAAGGCAGGGAGCTAACTTGAGTGGGCGAACAAAGACTTCACAGCGTTATCAAACTTGGACCTGAGTCTTGAAAGATAAGGAGACCTTTTTCAGGTCAATGGGGATGGCCAGGCCTACTAAGAGGTGCCAGTAAAAGAGACAAAGAGGCGATGGAAACAGTGAAAGCAGGAAAATCAGGTGAGAATGGTGCCTTTGAAGAGTTCTAAGAGAACATTTCAATAAGGGATGACTAAATGCTATAGTGGGTCTGAGAAGACAAGAACATGAAGGAGTCTATTGGATTTGGCAATTAAAAACCACGTGGTGACCTTTGCTACAGCAGTCTCATTGATGTGGTGGGAGTCAAGGCCTGATTTCAGTGGGCTGAGAAATGACTAGATAATGAGGAAGCAGACATCCCCTGATTCTATTCTTTCAAGAAGTGCTCCTGTGAAGGGAAGAGGACAGTTATAAGAAAACTTAGAGATGAGGGAATCTTCATCAGTATTACCTTGTAATTAAAGAAGAGTGTGACCAAACATGTTAAAAATGCCCTGTAAGGCATTTTTGCCATGGTAAGTAGGGATTATTTTCCCCGGTCTGGGCAGAGGGCATGTGGTCTCCATCTGTTCATAATCTCACCCACCTGCTTCTCAGGACTCTCGACTTCTCTGGACTAGCTTACGAACATCAGCCAACTGAGCAAGTGGACAAGTGGGCAAGTCCTCAGAGGAGTCTCTGTGTGCTCACCTCAATATTCCAGGTGGTAATACCTGCCCCACCTCAGCCCTGCCTTGTGACCCCACAAATCAAAAGTACTGCTGTTTATATTCTGTTCTCTTCTGCTCTCCCATTGTCTGATCGTGCCCCTTCATCCAATTCACTATCTCTGTCTGTGCCTCCACACCCCTTCTTTTCATGATATGAAACATTTCCCATGCCATTACTATTCTTCAAAGATAGAGCTTTGAAATGGCTGCATAGTATTCTGTAACATGGATTAACCGTTACTTGTCCTAAATCTCTTATTGGCTAATCAGATTGCTTGATGTGCTCTTCCTAATTTCAATCAGTACATGATTGTTCAGTTATCTCAATTTCTGTGAACAGTAGTGGCTTATTTCTTGACGATAAATTCCAGAAAATTTCAAGAAATAGAATCACTTCTACAAAGATATGAATGTTTTTATGGCTTTCGATACATATCGCCAAAATACTTTACTGGTTTCTCAAGTGTTTGATGATAGAGAAGTCCTGAGGGACCGTAAGCATTTACATTTGATGAAACTCATTTGAATAACACGGTAACATGGAAAACCTGAAGCAGTCATGTGATACATTTGGGTAAAAACTGGAGTTTTGGTTGTTTTGGCCCATATTTTGAATTTACTCAGTAACAGAGAGCTGACTTCCACATTTTCCACTTAATGTGAAGATTGTTAAGGTTAAACTAAATTCCTTCAGACTTGCAGTTGGATTTCTCTGGTTCCCAGACTGTGGGTACTCCCATGACTGGTCAGCTCAGGGTGAAAAACACTTCCTGGCAGTCAGCAGGCACATTATGCTGGGATCTAGAAACATGAGAAGCAACAAGAGGAAGGCTTTGTCCATGAAATAAACAAACTGGGATGGTAGATGCATAAGGGGCAGCCAGCCCAGAACAATAAGCCTAACCTCAGGGAGAGGCTGAAAGACCTACCTCTTGCCTAGCACCCCAGGAGATCCTGAATCCTGACCCCTTCCTGGTCATTCCCTAATCCCCAAGCTCTAGGATCTTGCTGAATAGCCTGAGGACAAATGAGGTGTTAAAACAGAAGTAGACCTTTCCAGAAGCTTCCTTATAGGAAGTTTTGCCAAATTTCTGGGAATATGTGAGAAGCTTGGGCCACAGAATGCCTGATGATCCATGAATATAAATACATCACTAGGGGAAATCCAGCTTTATATTTTTAAACAAAAGCCTCTTTTAAAAATGTCTCGGTTTTCAAAATGTTACCTTTTCCAAATTACACTTATATAGTGGCATCAAACAAGAAAGTTCTTTGATAAAATCCTGTCTATTTCTGGAAGAGTGGAGATGAGAAAGATGTGGGTGGGGGCCCTGTTTGGTCACAGCTTCTTAGCTACTGAACTTTGATCATTCGGGGGAGAAGGGGCAAGACCATTATGCCACCAATTCATGGCCTCAAACTGAAACTTGCTAATAAGTCATGTCTCCTCTACTTCATTAATGATCAGCAAAATGATTGAAACTCTGGCCAAGAGGCCCAGCTATCAGGACAGAGTGTTAAATAACAGCTGACATTGTCAACTATAAATAGCACTTTGGATTTAAATGAATGACTCAGACTTGATTTCCTATGCTTCCTCAGATAATACTGTACATGGGAGGGGTCTTTTAAAATGTTTTTCTTTTATGTGAAAGAAGGGTTTTATTGCAACCATCTGGGCAGTGAGCTCAGACTCAGCTCTGTGGGAGTTGGGTGTACCCATATTTCCACCTCCAAGACCCCGGAGCCACTTGGCACTGTCGGCCTCCTAAGCACATCTGTGCACTTGACTCTCCAATCCAGGTCACCAAAGAACAAGAGGATGGTTCAGGAAGTTATGTTAGTTTTATATCGTTTCCAGAAACTTCTCCCTTTGTACTCTTCCCATAGTTCTCCTTCATAAGCTGGGAGCAGTTACAGGCTAACTAGTCAATGATGAATGACACAAGCTAAACAACCCAGGATGCTCCTGGGCAGAGATAATGAATAGTGGAACCAAATGGATCTTTCTAGAATATGTCATATGCATGATGAATTTATGCATATGTTGGCCAAACCAACTAGATAATTTTTCGTAAAGTCTACAATAAAACATACGTTTGTTGTTCATTAGAGTTGAATGGTTTTTCATTGAATGTATTAATTAATATTGTTTGATCATATTGCTTGATGTGCTTTTCCTAATTTCAATCAGTATCACTATATGTCAGGCCAATGGAGAATGTTTAAGCTATGCAATCTCAAGGTGTTGCCACTGTCAGATACTTACCCCTCGAGTTTCTGTTTTATGTGCAAGCTTCTCCTCCCCTGAGATATTTTCCCACCCCACAGTCAATCACCATATCCCATTATACTGAGGAAAGATATTATCTGTCTATACTCCCTGCCTGGTTGTTGGTGGCTTAGGTACCTTTTACCCATGAGAGCAGAGAAGGGAGCCTGGGGAAAATTATGTGAGCCAGCTTTCCAGAGGGATTGCAGGCAGGCCAACAATACCTGTTTTGAACCCAACTACCAGTTCCAAGTGGGACGGCAAAGGAAGGGTATACCACATTGAGAAATCTACTGGAGTAGACACCGAGTAGAATGATTCGTGATGAGGTTCCCAGTTTAGACCAGGAGGGTTCAAGAACACAACAGCTTTGTGGCCGTGTCATAGGCCTCAGGCACAAGTGCAGGAAGGGCATATAAAGAGTGGACACAAAGCATACACAGCTGTTGGACACACTAGAATTTAGAATCAGAGCCCCTAAAACATTTTACTAAGAGTTTCCAACCTATATAGACCCCAGTGTGAATAAATTGGACTCTTCACACAGATGTGCAAGGAGTGTAGTAGGCCTGCAGACTTTAGGGTGCATTAGTAGCATCAGTAACTCCACCTATTCCTGGTCTTACCATTAGGCTGAGGTCAGACAGGCCAGTGAGCTATGAGAAGCGTTTGCGAGGCCCCGAGGCTCTTTGTATGGTGACTGGGAGCTTCCTAGGAAGGAAAAAAAACCCTCTGACCTTACCTCTTTCCAAACCTTGTTCTCTGCTTTCACTCTCACCTAGGACATTTGTCATCAGATTCTTCCAGCTCCTGAGCTCCAATTTTAAGACTTCTAGAAATCCCTCAGACATGTCCGCTGATTGGCCTGTCTCTGCAAATGAGGCCATTGCTTGCCTGTTAGAGTTCGGGGCCACTCTTGCCCTGCCCACCCACACCAGCCCCCGCATGAAGACCCTGCTGCTGACACCACCTTGTTCGAATGTCATTTGTGAATCTCTGCCAACATTACAGAGGTAGAGCTTGAGCTATGTGCAGCAAGCACAGCCCCTCCCTGGAGGCTGCCCCCTCCCCCCTAAAGGAAAAAGAGTGGACAGTTATACAAATAGGAATGGAGAACATATTATGTGCCCAGGAAGGGCGCACCCCAAAGAAGGAGAAATGGCACCCACTTGTTACACGGAATAGCTGTGCTTTCAACTATCTTTCTCCATTTGAATAAAGGCAGGTGTAATGGCTTCTCAGGGAAGAGAAAAGAGAGAGGCGTCAGGGAGAGAATGGTGCAACAGGTAGGGCAGGGGATAACCCCTCGTCCTGTTATCGCAGAGGTGTCCCAGAAAATGACAATGCTAGAAAAATGTAAATAAGGCAGCATGTACCCTATGGCTCAAGGTGGAAATAGGGTGAATGATGGGGTTCTTGTTCAAAAACTGACTGGTGGTGGGTTACAAGCTTGTAAGTCATGCAGTCTTTGAACAGGCTGGAGGGTGGATAGGTTACTTCCAGGCATTTTACTCATTCCCCGAATTATTTTCTTAGTGGGTCTGTGATAAACTGCTGAATTATAGTGCCAGGCAGGAGCTGCAAAGCAGCCTGAGTGATGATAAATGAACATGAGGGAAGACACAGCAAAGGGCAGGATGTGAATGTTCTGGCACCAGAATTAGAGCTTGCAACCCAGATCCTATTATTCTGTCAGTTTTTACAAATCCATGGCTATCTCGTGTAGTCGACACCTTGGAATTTCCCTTAATTATAAGCTTTCAAGTGATTCTGATTATTTAAAGTAAAAAATTGACTCCTAATTTGTTAAACTCTTTATGAATATATTGGTAATCAGAGTTCTACCTGAGCACATATGACGATATTATCAAAGTCTAAAAGTGACTTGGGGAATTAAGATTATAATTAGTCAATTAAATTAAGGTTATGGTTCTCTTGGATATATGATCCCCTTACGAAGTTTCCTTACTTGAAGATAGAATTAAGAGCACTTAGAAACTGATTAGATAAGAAGGATGATGGTAACTATGAGATTTTATATACAAATGGCTAAAGAAATAGTTTTCGTTAATGGAAATAGAAAAGACCCCAAGAACTACAGGCTTGACAGAAAGCTGATTTATTACATATCAAGTATGAGATATTGGTAAGACGCCAAATGAGAAAGAGTACCTTGGAAGTAGGTGTAACCTGGAGACAATTTTTGGAATTAGTCATATGATAGAAGCAAAGGAAGCAGATGCAATAAAGAAGGAAGGGATGGTGAGGGAACAGAGGTGGATGAGAAAAGAGCATCTGGAAAACCCAACTCTATGGGGATCAGCTGAAGACAAAGGCCCTGGAAAAGGAAGCAAAGGAAGAAACTGAAGAGAGAACCAGCAGAGCACATTTATGGAGGCCAAAGGGGGAATGTGATAATAGGGTTTACAAGCCCAAGATGGCCGAAGGTCTGTTACCTCTCTGACTTCATTCCCTAGGACCCTCCCCTCAGCTCTCTCCAGTGCACTGGCCTCCTTGCCGGTCCTTGAACACTCAGACATACTCCCTGGAACGTACTCCCTCAGGCGTCCACATGGTTTCCTCTCTCACCTCCTTCAAGTCTGCGGAATTGTCACCTTCTCAGGGATATCTACTTGACCACACTTTGGACACTGAAACCTCCCAACAGTCACCTCCCTGACTGCCTTGCCCTGCTCTATCCTTCCTTTTTTTCTTTAAGACTGGTTAATATAACAATTTACTTACTAATTTGTCTATATAATAATAATTTATTTATGTTTTTGATCTCTGCCCCCACAGTCTAATAAGACGTAACCTCCACAAGGGCAGCAATCTTTGTTTTATTAACCTATCCTAAGTGTCTAGAACAGGGCTTGGTATAGAGAAATACTCCGTGACTATTTGTTGAAGGAAAGAATGAACCCTGTTGAACAGTGCTGGGAAGTCAAGGAGAATGGGACAAGGAGAATGGGCCAGGTCACTGGATTGATGTCTTTGAAAGGCCTCAGCAGCCCTCGTGAGACTAGTTTTGGGAGAGTAATCGGGGGCTGGGTAAGCAGGACAGGGTAGTAGAAGTGGAAGAAGCAAGATTCAGAGAGCAAATTAGCATACAGGCATAATATTTAAAACTTCAGAACTGTAAGTAACTGTCAGCTCTTGATGCTGGTATTAAAAGACAAATCTGAGGCACACATTTGGTTGGAAATCACCGTGGGATGGTCTGTGTTTATTTGCAATAACACAGGGGGTGGGATGTGACCTGCAGTGTAGCCAAGTCCACGCAATAATGAGCTATTCTATAAGGGAGGTACACAGAGTGTTCAAGTACGACCTATTTTAAGACAATTCAATTTTTGCAAAATCCAAACCTACACGTCACATGCGTTAAGGGTGATGGATTTTAGACAGAGATAAAAGCGGAAGGGGAAGCAGGAAATGGGGAATGCAGCTAAGGCTGAACACAAAGCACAGGAAGAAGACACCCCCTGCTGAGGGAAGGCGACAGTCTGGGCCTGTCCCAGAGAAAACAACCCTGTCCAAGGGGCCACAGGGAAGGAGAAGGCACAGGGAGGCGGCCGTTCTCGGAAGTTAAGACTGCCAGAGGAGAACAACAAGCTCAATTATAGAAAGATCTGCAGGAAGAGAATCTGCTGGAGGAGGGAGTAATTGGAATTTGAGACAGTGAATAAGCCAGAAATCAAGGAGTCAAAGAGGATAGGGAAAGAGAAAACCCTGAGGGCAGCCAAAGGAGGAGTTAGAGCCATTTCAAGAACATGCTCTAATAGGAGAATATGCAAGGCCACAGGGGAAGCTAAGAGAGGAACTGGAGAAACAAAACAAAACAAAAATAAATAAAAGGAAGGGAGTGAAAAATCTGAGTACCTTTTGTACGAGAAACTGGAAAGTGTTGAAGTGTGTGTGGGATTTGTTTGATAATGGGTCATTAATTCATGATGGTGTGCAATATATTTGCATATGTAACATATAAATGCCTTGTGAAGGTCACATCAAAACAGGTGGCACCTAGGAAGGGGAAAAGGATGCCTGAAGTGATATTTGACTGTGGACGACCTGGAAAGTAGGTCCACTAGAGTCCATTACCTGGTGGACATTGGACACTTTGGGGAAAATTTTATAACTATTTTCCTATCTGGAACATAAAGCCTGAGTGCCAGGGCTAAACCAGCTTACTGCTTGTCTTGGTGAAAAACTATCCCTTTTGGTTGACATCAAGAGTAGTCGCACTGGGGTATTCAGCAATTGTGGGGGTGGCCCCCCTGTGTCTTAGGCCTTGGCAGGAGGTTTTTCTTAACAACCGTCACACAAGAACAACAGTTAACATTTATTATGGGTTCCATTTCATGCACTGTGCTAAGATAGTAGATCGTCATTATTTGCAGATTTTATATTTGCCTACTCACTAAAACTTATCTGTGACTCCAAATTTTTTGGAGGCTTTTGTAGTCATCCGTAGACAAGTGCAGAGAAAACTTTGAGGCCCCTGACATGCATGTGTGTTCCTAGCTGAGGTCAAATAGGGTAAAGCTGTCATACTGTAAGCAAGTGTCCTTTTGCTGTCTGTCTAGCTCCAACGTTTTCACATTTTTTGTGTGTGCTTTTTGTTGGTAATTTTGCTGTTTGAAATAGCCCCCAAGTGTAATGCTGAAGCACTGTCTAGTGTTCCTCTGCAGGAGAAGGGAATGCTGTTGGCCATGAGTTTAATGTTAAGGAATCAATAATATATACAAAGTAAGGTGTCTTTAAACAGAAATGAACATGAAACAAGGTTATTAATTGTTCAGTGGACAAAAATGTGACCAGAGGCTCACAGGAACCGAACTCTGTATTTTCCCAAGGAGCCGTGGCTCAGTATTTGCTACTTAAATGTTTGTGGGTGATTTTATAGAACAGAACTACCACAAATAATAAGAATTGATTGGACATTACTTTACTTACAGTCATAGTTCCAGAAAGCAATGCTATAAAGGTCACATTTTACGAAAGTTCCGGCCTAGATGAATTTTAGTCCCAGGAAGGTTAAATACTGTGTTCAGAGCCGTGGTACCGGGCAAGGAAGTGGAACCCAGCTCTGAACCTGTCTCCAGCTCACGGAGATTGTGCTACTCTGGTGTGAAGGTGGAAGTCGAGGAAAGTGGTCGATTCTATATAACGTAGGGACACAAACCAACCCCAGGAGTCTCCTAGAAATTGTTTCACGGGAATTTAAAGTAGAACTGGAATTCGTGAAACCACAAGTAGATGAAGAACAAGGAAATTATTATTTGTTATTGCTACTATGACCTTAGTTTGTATTCCCGAATGTTATGGCCTGGGGAAACTTGGGGCTACACTTTGAAGAGGGTGAAACGCTACAGAAGTATGTGGTATGCTAAGGAAAACACTGAACTGGAAGCAGGAAGTTCTAGTCCTGGTCCTAATGCTGCCGGGAACTTGTCAGACTTAAGAAAGTCCTCTTCATAGCCCAATACCTTTGCTGCTACACCTGCAAAATGAAACTGTTGGTGGATGATTTCCTCTGCTCTTAGTTTTCATGATATGAAAACTATATAGCCCTGGATGGCTTTTAACTAGAAGACTGTAAGTCCTATTTTGCCTGGAAATAGGCTTGGTTTCTACCTTTTGTCCTGGTATATTATTAATAGCATTTTTTACTCTCCAAAGTGTTCCAGTTTGGACAATAAATTATACAACTGTCTTGTGCTTAACCAGTATTTATTCCTTGCGTTTTCTTGGCTGGGTCAGATGCAAGAAAGTCCCTGCCCTTGTCTTAGTGGAGACCAGCCAGGGTCCAGACTCAAATAGTTTCTTAGTATCTGGTTATTGACTTACTAGGCTCCCACCTGATGCCAGGTTCCAGGTCCATCTAACCTCGCTCTTGCCTCCACCTTGGGTCTTTAATATGAAGTGTCATGCTGCCTAAGCCGGGAAAAATTCTGTTTTGCCATTTGGCACCCCCCCTTCCCAAATGATATCAGCTGAACTGTGAAAAAGAAGTCTTTGATATAGAGAAAAGAATACCACCAATTCAAGGCCATAGTACATTACAATACAGTTAGGCATTCCTTGTCATGTTAGATTTGGTGACTTTTTAAAAAATCAAGTTACTTATAAGTGTAGTATAATTATATCAATGTTGACTGAATACGAAACAAATTAATAAAAAATTATAGAACTTGAAAAGCTAGATTGAGAAGCAAAAGGTTGAAACAAAAACTTCTGAAAGTCTTTTGAGTCTTTCTAAATGTACCATTTCATCTTCTTATTCTAACATAACAAAGTTACATGAATCACAATGAAAAAATGAATCCTCACTTTTAAACAAAACATTATATGCTCCTTTACCCATTCAAATTCTGTAGAAATAAAGCATAAAAAATAAATTAAGAGTTATACATTGTTCATATTCCTTTTAGTGGGTTAAAATGTATTATACAATTTTATTATATACACTATTAATTTGCTTAGCAAGGCGTTTCTTCCCACAGAGTGAAATACAAACTTTAGCACAGGCCAGATTAAATAATGCTAAATAACCCTAAACTTTCTGAATGTAGTTTGGCAAATTATATGATCACTTAGTCTAATTCTTTAATCTGTGTTTCTAGTTCAAACTCTCCTTTTCTAACTTTCTGGGTAACTTTCAGCTATTCAACCCGTGAAGCGGAATACATTAATGATTAAACAAACATCACCAGATTGGCATCTCAATAGAAATACTGTGTTTTCATGCTGGTCACAGGTTAGAAATAAACAATTTCTCAGTGGCAGTTGCTTATTTTCCGGAAAGACCTATAGTTCAGAAAGAAGCATGGGAGAGAACTTGAAACTGGTTGCAAACCCAACCCACTAACAGTGTCTGCTATTAAAACCTTTTGGGACACTGTCGCGATGGGTTACTGGCTAAAAGATCATATTCCTTAGAATTTGCCAGCCAGACACTTAAACGGAAGACTGTGTCCTTGATGCTCTGACACAAAGATGTCAAAGTAGCCCCATGCCCCGCCACAGAGCTCCGTGGACAGGAAATGGCCTGAGGGAGGCCCAACGCCTGGCAGGGGCTCTGCTGGTCTACGCCCTTAAAAGGAAGAAACCACCAGTAGCTTTTATCAGGTTCAGTTCAGAGATTAAAATATCATTCCTCGTCTTTGCCCAAAAGGGGCAATCTGATCTTGTGAGCAAACAGTGAAAGGCATTTTGTATTTAAACACACACACACCCACATACACGTACACACACACGCACACACTCACAATCCCATTTGTTGTTGGTTTCAGTGTTACTGTTTCACAATTATCTTCATTTGAAATGCTAAATGCTGTCAGGACATTTTACTTTGTTGCTGAGACATGCATTAAGCAAAATTCTTTTATGATGTTGGGCATTTGTGCTTGATTTGTTTTCTGTTAATGATCCCATTTGATTATGAAAAATATAAGAAAAAAACGGTGTCTCTGCCTGGTGTCTGATGCAAGATATTTGACTTTTAAATGTTTGCCAAAAGAAAAGGGAGTGTATTGCTATTTGCTGAGCCTGGGAGTATGGAATTTGCTATAAGTTTGCTGAACCCATTGGTACTCCTCCCTACTTGCTACCCATTCTCCTTCCCAGCCACTTTCTCATTCTTTGAAAATGTCACCAACTTGTACCTCATTTTGGGCATGACGATGTGCGTCATCTTTCTCTCTTCTCGAACGTTTGGGGTAAAATAAAAGTTCTATGGTGACCAGTTCATTTCTTGAACCATTAGCAAAGACTGACCAGCGCAGGTCCAGAGATACTGGTCATGTTTAAGACCAAGACACAAAATCAAGGTAGGGGAAAATCCAGGCTCAGAGCCAAGAAGGCCACCCACAGCCTTGATGTGATGAGGTCAGTTGTGAGTTACAGCCCATAGACCCTGCTCTAGGGTCGGGGATGTTTTTATGATCAAGTCTTGGATTTTCTACTATGAGCAGGTGTCTTTGGGCCCACCTCAGGTGAGCACTCCTGGTGGGGATAGGGGGCCACAGGGGGTCGCTGCCACTGGCTGGAGTAGAACAGGTGTGAGGAAACTTTAAGAGTTTTTGCCCTCCTAACTTTTATTTTCTCATGGTTAGAAACATGTAAGTAATTCTGTTTAATGGAAATCAGGAAAGGAAAAAAGGTGAC
Source organism: Panthera uncia (assembly GCF_023721935.1). Classification (NCBI taxonomy): domain Eukaryota; kingdom Metazoa; phylum Chordata; class Mammalia; order Carnivora; family Felidae; genus Panthera; species Panthera uncia. Next base: position 25,442,834 of record NW_026057576.1, on the reverse strand, counting down.
TATGAAGCGTTTCATGCTGTGTGTGGACCATAAGACTCACATAAATGTGAGAGGCTGCTAGGAACTGAGAACACCCTCCCCTGTACAAGGGAAAAACAAAAGCGGGTCCTCTAAACCATTCCTGATGGATCCCAATATATTTAAAGTAACAAAAATAAAAAGAGTGTCCTTCTGGAATCACAAAATTGACAGATTAATCAAAACATGGATTCTGCACATACTGTAAGATGTCATTAAATGGGGCGGAGAATGGGGAGAGAATTCACCAAATGAGTTTAGGGAGTTGACAAGATAATTTTCCTGATGGGAAGGAAATTATCAAGGTGAGAGGCCTCCAGGGAAAGAAGCGTATTTTGACCAGGTTTCTTGTTCTTCTATGGTCTGGCCTTGAAAAGACAGATCATAGAGTAGAAAAAAGGAGAGAGAGACACACACACGGGAAATAGCTCTTTTTCAGAATAGGAGGATATATTTCTGAGATTGCATAGGTGAAAAAAATGAAACCTGAAATAGCTTTCTAGTAGGAAGACAGAAGAGGAAACAGTGGAGAGAATTTCATCCCTAGCTACTGGAGGTCCTGAGTCAGGATCAGGACCTGGGACATGACTGTGATCAGCAAGTGTATGTAATGAATCAAAGGTGCCCCAGGAGGGGAAAGACTTAGTCCTCTTGCAATAAGTATGACTGATAATCATTGAAATGTGATAAAGAGATTACATTATATTTAAAGTATGCCTTCACATTTTATTCTGTATTATATTGTGCTTTATATTTTTGAAATAATTTAATTATAAAAATGAAATTGCTTTTGATAACACAATTTTTAAAAGTTTATTTGTTTTGAGAGAGAGACAGAGGGAGGGTGTGGCGGGGGTGGGGGTGGGGGGTAGAGACAGAATCCCAAGCAGGCTCTGTGCTGTCGGCGTAGTTAGGCAGGGCTGGAACTCACAAACTGAGATCATGAGCTGAGTCCAGATCAAGAGTTGGACATTTAACCAACTGAACCACCCAGGTGCCCCATCAATAGCATTTTTTTTTAATTGTAAAAGCATAACTAGCTGTTTTTCTTCTACCACTTTTTCCTAATTAAGGAAAGACTGTCTGCAGACTGTTTCTCCCTGGAGTTTTTAGGGGGTGGCCTGCACTATAATCTCAGATTGAGTGCACAAATAATCAGCCCCCATAAGACTGGCCTTGAACATCTATACCTATTAAGTGATGGCAAATGTTAAACCTTAGGAAAAACAAATACTCCCTTGGATCATCATAAGGGAAAGAATATAAGCTTTGGAGCCAGAGACAGCTGGGCTCAAATCCCAGCTGCAGAATAACAAGCTGTGTCCCTGTAACCTCTGCAAGCTTAGTTTCCCATCTGGATTGGCTGTAATTCCTAATAAGCTGTACTGTTGGAGGATTTAGATATAATATATTCAAAGTGCTAACATAGTGGCACACAGGGCTTTAGGGCCTCAGTAAGGGCTCATTACTCTTTTACAGGATACTCTAAGATCATTCATATTTTAGAACTATGGAGACTAGCTAGATAATGTGGAGTGTCTAAACCTTTTAATCATCTAAATATGAAATCATAACATGGCATTCTTGAAAATGGTTTTTAGAAATACTAAGAGCTACCAAATTTCTATTTAAGCTAGTAATAATTTTGCCCTCACCTAGAGTGACCAACTGTCCTGGCTTTTGCCCTGAATTGAAGGAGTCACTGGGATGTGGACCTTTTAGTACTAAAATTGCAGGTGAACCACCATGAATCAGTCGCCCCAGCCTTACTTCACAGGTATTTGGCCCTTCCACTATAACCGGGATTCTCAAAATGGGGTCCTTGGCCCGTAGATTGACCTGGAAACTTGTTAGAAATGCAAATCTTCGGGAACCAACCCAGACCTACTGAATTGAAAGTCTAAGGATGGGGCCCAGCAATCTGTGGTCGCCTAAGTCCACCAGGTGATTTTGATACCTGTAGTATGCTAAGGTTTGAGAAACATTGGTCTATAATATGTCACTTATACCAGATGAAGACATTTTATAGAGAAGACTAGAAAGAAGCAATGTATTAGGACTATTTCCATTTCTTTCAGAAACATGAGTGAAAATTTTCATAGCTGGTAGTTCCTGTTATTAAAATTCCCCAAGTTCTCTGAGGAATAAGGAATGAGCAAGGAGAAAAGATACCACAGCCAGCACAACAGTTCAGCTCAGGAAGGAAGTTGCATCCTGTAAAAGGTTGCAATCTTTTGAGGGAAGTTTGCTAAGGAGGGTGGAATTAGGCCAACTAAAATGCAGGTTATAGTTACCTATCTCCCCGATCTTTGCAAGATGTCACTCAGTCAGTACCCAGGAGTGGGGCTAGGGCAGAAACTGTGTGGGTAAGGCCAGATAATATCTCTGGAAGCTTCCAGGAGGCTTCCAAACACCCAAGAACCTCCCAAACTAATGCCATTTTAGTCCCTCCAACAACCACAAGAGTCAGGTCCTCAGGAAGGCTCAGGTTACTTTTGCAAAGCAAACCAGGGGAATTTGCATAATCTTTGGTCACTATGTATGACTTCAAATATTTGAATGTCTAGGACAGGATTGTGCAACAATTACTTTTATCCCATAATATTGGAATCTTCATAACAAGCCTGTCAGCAGCTAACAGAGTTTTCTCAGGGAAAGGCTACCTCTTTCTGTAGGGGATGGGGAAGTGTAAAACAAACAGCCAATTAATATCATAATGATGAGTGTAGATGATTAGCAGAACAAGTGGAAGGTCTTTAAACTCTAGTTTTCACCCCTATTCCAATGGGACTGTTAGCAAATGACCAAGGTGATATGACTGCATTATTTTTCATGGATTGCCTTGATTTTTGCATATGACATAAGTACATATTATGAAATTTGCCACACATCCTAATTTTTCCTCCAATCTGAGGCCTAATCATGTCCTTCTTTCCTAAGAAGGATGGTTTCTTTTTGACTAGGGATGAAGTCAACTATGGCTTCCTCAATTCGGGTACCTTTCCCCTTCATTGCACTGTGAGGTCCTAGGGGTCAGTCCTTTCTTTGTTAATCCTAAGAAAGGCAAGTGCCAAAGCTGTTGTTGGAGGGCTGCTAGCTTTTGTCTCAGTTGAAAGCATATGTCTTTTCTGTTATGCTATTGAAATGTTGGAAACATCTGACTCAGAAATATGATGTCACCAGCTTTACACCTACTTATGACTTGTAGTTCTTTCTGTTGGATTCTGGTGAGCTAAGCAGTGTTCCACGCAGGCAGTAGTCAATGTCATTACTGTTCCAGTAAGTCAGTTTATTAGCAATTTTGAAGGCAGTCATTAAGTAGATGGTGGGTAACCTTCCTACAGTCTCACGTTATTTTCCATTAATTACTAAAGAAAAATAGATGTTGGAGTTTCTTCACAATGGAATAAGCTAAACCATATTAAAAATACTACAGATTGAAGATACTCACACCTTGTTACTCTAAAAATATGGGAATGGCGTCTTCACTTTGTTTCAGATCCTCAACCCTGGTGGCGGTTCAAAAGTTATGGCAGATATAATCCCTATGCCTTTTTAGGAAGGATGGGTAAACATTGAGTTATCGACTTTTAAGCCTAGGAGGTATGACTACAGAGGGTGGAATTTGGGACTTTATAACCATTTTCTGTTTCTGTTCAATTCTACTTTTCCTGACCTTCAAACTAGTGGGAGAGAAGGAAGGGTCACATCTTTGTGACTCTTTCTAAAGAATAGGGTTGATTTTTAGACACAAAAATGGACTCACACTAGTGGGAGAGAAGGAAGGGTCACATCTTTGTGACTCTTTCTAAAGAATAGGGTTGATTTTTAGACACAAGAATGGACTTCTGAGGGTGCCTGAGGATGGATTGAGAGCACAAGAAAGTAGATGGTGTGTCCCTCTCCTAAGTACTAGACTCTTCTCCATGATTGATTCAAGGTGCGTCACCCTCCAGAATTCAACAATATAAAGTTGTTTTTCTGTTATTTCTCTTCTCCTTGATCTGGGGTCAATGCAGGAGGAAATCAAAAGGTGAACAAAAGGCAGATAATTCAAAGCTGAGCAAGTTCATGCTGAGAAGGGTAGCATCACCATAGTCTATACCCAAGAAAACGGACCAAAATGCCCTAACTGATGCTCAGCTGCAACCACTATCAATTCCTATCATTGTTAGCTTAACCAAGCTCTAGCTTCCAGGAATCAAGCAGAACCCTTCCTGGATCTGTCTTAATGAGTATCTGCCCCTGTAAGGCTCCACCCAAGACTTTGTCACAACCTGAGTTATAGCCTTTTGTAAATTCTGTGATCAAGGGTCCCTGTAAGCTATGTCTTCTGACTTGGCCTAAGCACAGGGCCTAAAAGTAGAATTGCCAAGATCAGCTTGCTGAGTCTGACTACTTATTGACTCCAATGTCACACAGCAGTTTGGCATTTTTACTTACAAAGGGAAAGAGAGTCATGCTGCACATCAGTGACAAAAGTTCAGCTCTCGTCTGTCAGCTATGTGTTTGCTTCTTTGTTTTTGCGCTCTTTCTACATGAGAAGACATTTAATCATGGGCCCACTGGGCAAACAGCATTTTCTGGCTTCTGAAGGCTGAGACTTTTAGCTCTTTTATCAGAACAAATGTGAAAGAATTGGATAATAAAATTCAAATGATATTGAATTGCTTCAAATCTAAAGATAGTTTATCCCTTTCTTACTGTCTTTAAGTAATATTGTACACAAAGTGAAGCCAAAATAATAACTTTTAAGTCTAAAAGGTTTAACTTATTTTGTATGTTCAAATTTCTACTTTGTGGCTCCTTTCAAGAGCCTAATTATTATGATCTAATCACGTGATTTAAAAATTACATGCTGCTGAAAACAATTACATCAGATGCTTTCAATGGGGTAATATGCTCAAAGATTTAAGATATGAAGACCAAATCTACAGAAGATACCAACTCAGTGAGACTTCTTATTTGCTTAATTGCCAAAACCTATGAGATATTATAAGTATAGAATTAAAATTTTGCAATGAGAGATTACAAGATGGAAGAGATATATTTATATTCATAGTAAAAACAAGTCATAAAAGTTAGATTGTGACTAAGAGAAGAAGAAAAGTTGTGTGTGGGGGCACAGTTGTTAAATGCTTACTAGGTATAAAGAGATGTAAATACTTTATCTCATTTAACTGTTTGACCAGTGGGTCAAACCAGTGGGTATTAATATTCCCACTTTGATTTTCAGGTAATTGAAGTTGAGGAAGTTGGGAACTGAAACAGAAGAGATAGAGAGATGGAGATAAAACCATCCGTTATATTACTGATAAAAATGACTATGGGGCACATGGGTGGCTCAATCGGTTAAGCATCAGACCCTTGATTTCAGCTGAGATCATGATTTCATGGTTCATGAGTTCAAGCCCTGCATTGGGCTCTGTGCTGACAATGTGGAGCCTGCGTGGGATTCTCTCTCTCTCTCCCTCTCTCTCTGTTCCTCCCTCACTTGTGCTCTCTCTCTCTCAAAATGAATAAATAAACTTAAAAAAAAATGACTGCAAAGCATGGCTCTGCGTGGGTGGCCAAATGGGCTTGCTTTAGTCCACAGACAATTAGAAATTCATGCCCTCCTGGTTCCTGACTCAGCAGGACCATCCCAGAACCTTCCTTCTCCAGGGACAGATACTGCTCTGGAAAGTTTACCACAAAAATGAGAAGCCAGTGAGTGCACTGGAGATAGGCTGGGGGAAGGGGAAATCAAATTGTGGGGCCAAGTGCATTGGATTGTTTCTCCAATCTTCCACATCAGAGAGTTTGTTCCTTTTCCTCTGAGGAGAAGGTCAGTGAAGGAGATAGAAGCAAGGACGTTCTTCTCATCCTTTCCCTCCTAGAAAGTGGGTGGAATCTCTCATCTAAGGAAACACGAGGAATGAAAAATTGTTGCTTCTTCAAGCAAACTCTTTCACCATACTGTTTCCAGGGATTGAGGCCCATGCACTGCTATTGAATTGTGCCTGGGGAGAACATTGTAGATTCTTTTCTCCATTCTAAGCGTGGCAGTGTGGCTTGGTGGTTAAATGCATGGAGCATTGAATCACTGACCTGGGTTTGAATGCCGGTTCTACTGGGTATAGGGCCTTAAGCAAATTTCTTTGTCTCTCCAAGCCTCGTTTTTCTCAGTCAAAAATAAAAAATAGTTACCTCCTCAGGGGGTGGTTGTGAGGACAGTGACTAACACTTAGTATGTATTTTATATGTTAGTCAGCTATTGTCCTGAACGTAATTTCTTCTCAGCAAAGCCTCTAGCAAGCACATAATGAACGAATTGCAAGACCTCGTTTAAGCTCTGAGAGGTTATTGCTTACAGTATTTCACTCTGTGGTAGATAGGAAGAAATGAGGTAACAAGTTTAGACCTGGGAAGGCATAGGAAAGGTGAGCTGTGTTTGCCAAACAACCCCGCCAAAATGTTCCTTCCACATTCCCTCTCTTCCATATCATAGTTTTTTCTTCTTTCCCTGTTCTCCTCGCCTCTGCCTATCCCTTCACTCTCCTTCCCTCCCCTCTCCCCCATCCTTCCCTGCTCTTTTGCCTCCCTTTCCCTTTCCGGAACCTGAATTCCAGACTTGGTAACCATTAATCTCATCCAATACAGTAAAGCAAACAAACGTCCTCCATTGTTCCTTCCTGATTTAATTATTCTAGGATCAGAATGTAACCTCTTCCTCTGGGAAAAACAAAACAAAACACACACACATACATAAAAATTCAGAGACAAAGTTTTGGGCTAGTTTCATTGTTTTCAAGAGAAGGAAAGGAGGAGACTCCTGTGGAGGAGACACTGGGAGGCACTGTGTGGTTGAGCCTGGCAGAGGCTCTAGGTGATAGTTAGGTCTTAATTTGAATCCAGACTCAAAAACCATTACTTTCAAAAAGCCTTGAGAGTTTGGGCCCACAAAAGTCTATGTGAAGAGTGACTAGTTGAGAAAGAATTTATGATTTTCCAGGATTAAAGAAGAGTAAAATTTCAACTGATACCTTTTCTGTCCTACTGTAGGGTATCTTTGTTCTGTCATAGTCTTGGACCAACCCAAGCTACTTACAAGAGTAGACATTTATAATTTCTTGCCTCGCCAGCAATTCAACACTAGAAAGGGAGCTCAAAGCAGCTGAGGGAATGTTACTCCTCACCACAGCAGGCTTTTAGGTCTGCTTCTGAGTTAAATCAATGCCTTCTAGAAGACTCCTTGTAACTATTAAGCATGACTATTAAAAAATAATTTATCCTTGGGGTGTCTGGGTGGCTCAGTCAGTTAAGTGTCCGACTCCAGCTCCGGTCATGATCTCATGGCATGTGAATTCAAGCCCCACATCCAGCTCTGTACTGACAGCACAGAGCACAGAGCCTAGAGGCTGCTTCAGATTCTGTGTCTCCCTCCCTCTCTGCCCCTCCCCCTCTCATGCTCTGTCTCTGTCTCTCTCTCTCAGAACTAAATAAACATTAAAAAATTTAATAAATTTTAGGAAAAAAAATTATCCTTCACCATCAAATGCAGAAACAGTATGTCAATTTCATTATCATACAAGCATAAGTGACCCAACATAGCCTCCTCATTTCTTTGGAAATCATGTCCTATCTAGTCTGTTAGGGATATAAGTGTGAAAAAGAAGAAGAGAGCAATTACTGTTTAATTGCCTGGCTGCCAGGAACAGAAGGGACTGAACTAACATTTAATGAGCACCTGCTGTATGCCACCTGTTTTGCATAGCTTATCTCAGCTGATCCTCACAAGCACTTTATGGGGTAGATACGTCTTATTCCCATTTTAAATGGGGACATCATGGCTCACAGCGTTTTGTCAAAATACTATAGCTAGACAAGCAGAAAGTGAAGGGGCCAGAATGTTAACACGTATCTCATTGATGTCAAAGTCCTTGAGCTTCCCACTGTCAAATGGTGCTCGTCAAAGCAGAGTGGAGTGTGGGCTCCAGTCCTGAGCTGGATTTCCCAGAACAATGAACACCTTCCCGTAATTCATAGTAAAAGTCTTTCCATTTACTGTGGTTGAACTATTTGCAAAATTATCAAGCTGGGCTCAGTTGTCCTGTATGTACATGTGCTGGTGCAGCTGAGAAGATGAACAGGTTACTGAGGTTCTTTCCGCCCAGATTATTCCTGAAGCCTGTTCCTTCATTTGCAGCTCAAATCCTGCATTCCAAGTCTCAGACCAAGCTTGGGTTTCCCTCCCTTCCTTAGCAGCTGCCCTTTTGCTTGAAATGAGATGATCCCAGATCTGGTCACTGTGCGTAGTTCCCTAGTCATTCTTCTTCTTCTTTTTAAATGTTTATTTATTTCTGAGACAGAAGCAGAGCACGAATGGGGGAGGGGCAGAGGGAGAGGGAGACACAAAATCCGAAGCAGGCTCCAGGCTGTCGGCACAGAGCCCGACGCGGGGCTCGAACTCACAAACCGTGAGATCGTGACCTGAGCCGAAGTCGGTCGCTCAACTGACTGAGCCACCCAGGCGCCCCCCCAATCATTCTTCTTACCCACAGGCACATATAGCTGTTGGAAGTCCTACATCCAGGAGTCCTGAGTGTTTGGAGTCTTACTTATTACCTCTTCAGTAACATCATTCAGGAAATCCTCAGTGTATTCATTCCTAGGGCTGCTGTGACAAATTACCCCAACCTGGGTGACTTAAAACAATAGAAATTCATTCTAAGTTCTGCAGGCAAGAAGTTCAAAATCAAGGTATTAACAGGGTTGTGTTCCCTCTGGAGGCTCTAGAGAAGATCCTTCCTTACCTCTTCCTAGTTTCTGGCAATCCTTGGTTTGCAGCTACATCAATCTAATCCCTGCCTCTTCTTCGTGTCTCCGTGTCTCTGTCTTTCCTCTTATAAGCACATCAGTCTTTGAATTTACAGCCCATTGTAATCCCGTATGACCTGATCTCAACGAAATACTTCTGCAAAGACCCTATTTGTGAATAAGATCACATTCTGAGGTTCCAGGCACATCTAAATTTTTTTTGGAAGGGAAGATACTTTTCAACCTACTGTACTCAGGGACCTTTCTGACACTCACTGCCCAGATTTACCATACAGGTTCACCTGGTGGTATTAAGGTATCAACAGCAAAGCTTTGGTTTGTCCTGGATTCCAGACTAGCTCAAAAAGACCCTGGGCACCATATTAATATAAAGGGCTATTTCTTACTGTGGAGATTACAACAACATTTGCTGGGCTCCTGCTTGTTATAAAACAGGTGATAGGCTTAACTTGCTTTGAAGGCTAGAACATATTTTACAATATCTGATATATGGTCCATTATACTTTAAAGCAATAGAAAAAATACCCTAAAGTTGCTGAAAATAATGCATAAAGCTCATATGGCAGTCAAAGAAGAAAGACATCAATTTAAAAGATGATAGAAATAGCGTTTTAAAAATTGCCTTGACCAAAAAAAAAAAAAAAAAAAGGTAATGAATTATAAATTGTGCTTGCCAAAGTACAGCTCTCATAGACCACCATGTATATGGTATTTTTTCCAAGTTGAAAATGAATCAGGGGGTTGAAGTCACATGAAAGGAAGGTTTTTTAAAAAAATTCAGTTACATCTAAACTGTAGCAGTTCCACCCACCCTCGTATACAATGCCAATGGAAATTCTGACAAGCTGGTCAACACATGACTAAAGGCGGAATCAAGGTTTTATACTACACAGCTGAGTTATGTTGGAGAGAAAGCAAGGACACTTTGCTTGTTATCCTCCATTAGCCAAGCTAGATTTATAGCTCCAAACAGCAGTCACGAAAACCTGGAGAGCAGACCGGGAGCTTGGATTGATGCAAATCACTTCAGTTCAAATAAACCTTAAGAAGCTTGCTGGATATAATTGTTATAATAGCCTTAAAAATATAGCTTCACCAAATGTTTTTTATCTGAAAAGAAGTGAGCCAGACTGGAAACAATCTGGAACACCCTACTTTTGCTATATTTACCTTTTCCCATAAGAATGGGAGGGCTCTGAATGGGGATGTACAGGGAACTGGAGAGAATATGTCCCTCTCTGAATCTAGAGATTTGCAAAGAAGTGGGAGATGCAGATATTGCTAAACAGGCAAAGGGCATGAACACTTTAAAGCCTGTTTTAAAATTGTGCATGCTTTTGGACTATTGGGCTTGTCTAGCAAGCTAGATTAATGCCTTAAACAATGTCTGTCAGGAAGCACCATAGATTAGTTAACAGCATGGACCTGAGAACCATAGACTTGTGAATAAGTTCCTCCTATGTCTCTCTGAGTGAAGAAATTAATTTCTCTGCCTTTCATCATATTGAAATCAGGGCTTGTGCGAGTATTATATGAAGTTATTATGTGGCTCAAATAAGAGAACATATGCAAAATGAATGGCACACAGTAATTCTTCAATGAATGTTAGCATTTGCTAGAAACTCTTTCCTCAATTGTTTTATTCTACTTTTGTAATATACAGAGGCTACTCTCAAAAGACTCCGTTGACTCAAATGCAATGTAAAAATCTCTTTTCAGTGGGATTTGTACAGCAAAATGCATAGGCACGTTGCCCAGAGGTTTGTGTTCCTGGTGTTGAGGTGCACTGAACTGTTATGTAATGGAAAGCGCAACGAATCCAGAGTTAGCAGATCTGCACTGGAGTCCTGCTGCCACTAAGAAGTCAGCTCTACCTCTCTGGGCCCATTCCTCATCAGCAAATGGAGCCCTTCCAGCTCCAGAATGCTAGGTCTGAAGCTATAGCTAATATGACAGGTGAGAAGGCATAGACTTGAAATGAGAACAGAGTGCCAATAGGGTTGGGATATGCGCAGATAGTAAAGTTTAAGAAAAAAAGGGGGGAGGCAAAAGAGGAGAACCAAAAGGTCATCCCCATGAGGGGTGAAGAAAACAAACAGATGAGGGATAAAGTGGGAGAAGGGGAAGGAGAGTGGAAAGAAGGAACAAGAAAGAGGGTAGAGTAAGAATGTCTGTTCTGCTTGGTTATGGAAGTGCTTCGCGGTAGCTGGATCCTTATAACCTGACTGAGAGCTCAGGGTTGGGGCTGACAGTAGGCGACCAGCCAGTCTGAGGTGTCCTTGTGAAGTAGGTATGCTTGTACCTTTCCTTTCCAGGAATTAGGGTGTGGAGATACCAAGTTTGTCCAAAGGGATAAGTGTGGGATCAGATCAAAAAGAGGAGAACTGTTTGAAACGTTCTTAGAAAAGGAAATGGAAAACAGATGGGAGGAAATTGTCACAGAAATAATCCAAAGAAACTTGCCTGAAATGAAGAACATAAGAATTTGGACAAAAGGGTTGTTCAAGCCCACGGCAGCACAATAAAATGAAAGAGACAGCAAAGCTCACGGCATCCTGAAATTGCATGATATTCATGAACAATGAAACATATTTAAGTTTCCAAGAGGAAAAAAACAGATCACATGGTAGGTTGGGAATTAGAATGCCATCAGTCTTTCAAGGATAACGTTGAAAGCTGGAAAACACTACAACAATGCCTTCTCTTCTATAAGAGACTAATTTCTGACCTACAGTTCTATACCCAAACACTCATTTAAGCATTTTCAGATGTAGTCAGTCTCAAACTTTACTTTCCACGCAGTTTCTTAGGAAGCAACAAGATAATGCTCTACCTTATTAAAAAAAAAAAAAAAAAAAAAAAAGGAAGGAAGGAAGGAGGGAGGGAGGGAAGGAAGGAAGGAAGGAAGGAAGGAAGGGGGGAAGGAAGGGAGGAAGGAAGGAAGGGGGGAAAGAAGGAGGGAAGGGAGGGAGGTAGGAAGGAAAGAAGGAAACATTCAGGAAATGCGGGCTGGATCATAAGAGAGAAGAAAAGGGAATTACCAGTCTGTTGGTGAGGGTAAATCCTCAAGAGTCCTAGAAACAGTGAAGATTGGAACAGGAAGACAAAGAACTGAAGGAAGGTTGTGGGAAGGAGAAACTGAAACTGATATCACTTGATGCATCTGATCACGTTGAGTGGCTATTTGCAGTTCAGGTGGAGATTTGGAAAAGGAATTAATGAAAAATAAATAGAAAATGGAATAAATACAAAGCAAAAAAATAACACATGAGAGGGGGAAGAGTTGTCTAAGAAAAGAATGTGAACATATTGATTACATGGCTCAGGTCTGAACATTTTTCATTGTATTATAATAATATAAGCATTAAATACTTGTTTAAACACAAATTGTGCTATGACTATTTGGGGAGGATAAATGAGGGGAAAGTATGTATGCTGAGGGCGGCTTAGGAGAACTAAATTCCACATTCCAATTTGGGAATTCAATATATATTTTCTAAATATTGGAAAATATCCAGAAATAGATAGAAGCATATTATAAAAGTAGATGTCGAAGACCAAACAAACAGAGATAAAAGAGTAGTGGGTACCCTTGGGGAGCTGGAATCTGGGAAGAAATTACTGCTTTTTCCATTGTTATTGTTTTGAACCTTGTAATTTTATTTGAGTTTTGAAATCATATGCATTGATCACTATAATGAATATAAAATATAAATTTCAAGTGTATTTGGAATGTAGAGAAAAACATGTCTCACTGTGATGACAGATGTGAAAACTCAGAAAATCCCTAACAGATGAACATTATGTCTTCACTTCACCAGAGAAATTGTGCAAGTTGACATAGTTACCAAATGACAGAGCCAGGGACCAAACCCAGTCTTTCTGATTTCATATTCAGGCTTCTTCACAATACCTTCCTGCTTCTCATTATATTTTACCTTAAATTTGCCACATTGCTTTAAAAATCACCCACACAGTGGCAACTAAAACAAAAACCCTGAATATACAAAATTACATTCTTCATTAGTCACGTCTGAGCTAACTGAACAGAATCTAATGTTATCTTAAGTCTCATTTGCACCCCCGGTTTGGCGATACTCTGAGGAACAGAGATGAACGTTCAGGTGAATAGTAGGTACAGCTTTGGGGTCTAAAGCTTTTCCTATCAGATAAATGCTTCCATTTAGACCATCCCAACACACAAGGAATAGATTTTGTTGCCCTACAAATGTTCTTAATCTGATTCAGTGCACCTGGGAAATAACATTTCTATTTGCTCTCAAGCCATGATTGCAGTAAACCTTAATGATGTACCAGATGTGGGGTTTGACAATACTATTTTGAGTGTCCCCTATGCTATTGGAGCACTCTTCCAGATTTATTTTACCCAGAAGCTGTGAACTTTGATGAACACTTGGTTCTCTTGTATTTGATAGAGCCATTGATAATACTGCCTCCTTCCACAAGCACAAGGCTTCGCTAGCCTTCTCCTTGATAACCAGATATCTTTGGTTTCCTTCAGCACTAGCTCCTGGAAGTGTCATAATGATGTCTGCAATTTGCAGAATGCAATGGCAGCCCCAGTAAAATAAACAAAATCTAATTATGTCAAAATTGGACCTTGCCTGAAGGAGGATGATTGGTTTTCATTCTGTATATTATATGAGCACCTACAACAATGGTAAATGTCAAGATGTTTCTTGGAAAACTTTACAAAAAAGAAGAGTTAGTAGGGGAAATTTAGACTGACTTACTATGTATCTGATCAATTTGATCTTTCTAGTCTAAGTCCTTGGGTTTTAGGTTTATGAACCTTTGGAATTTTCTGCAAAATGTGCACGAATGTGCATTTTGAAAAAAGATGTTCCATAATTTTCACCAAAATTGTAAAAGAGGTTCATAACCCCTGAAACGTAAAGAATCGTTGTTTTACGCAAAGAAATGAAATCCACGTGTCATTCTTTAATTAGATTCTTCTTGGTGGAAATAGAAGGATTTTTAAAATAGGTACTAGTGAGTTTTCAAGAGATAGTGCTAATTATGCCCTTTATTATTATTTTCTTAATTCCTTTCTATTTCTGGAATTATGAATCTTGAAGTTCATCTACGACAAATTTCATGTCCTCTCTCACCTCTCCCCCCCCCCCCAAATTTTTTTTTTTTTTTTCTAGCATTTGAGGATTCATGTGAGATTACCAATAAAAAGTACTTTTTCTTGTGCTTCCTAATTAAACTTTCTACTTCTTTCTCTGGGTTGCATACTGGACATATTTAATAGAAGAGTGAAAATCTCAAGCGTTATATTATTTGGTGATGTTATCAATGTCACCCTTCTCATCTCCTTGACTCATTGTCTCCTTGTCTCATTGATAGGAAGGAGCTTTTGTGCCACTTTTGCTAGAGCTCTCAAAAAACATTTTCCTTGCAGCAACTATAGAAATATAAAGCGTCAACTCAGTGATAGGTGTGTGGCCTGGCATCTGGCACTTCCTTTTTAATATCCAAGTGATTTCATCCTTGTTAAATATAATTTCTAATAACCTGGAAGCATGACATAGCAGATGAGCCGCCACACTGTGGAATCACTCTTTCGCTTTTCCAGGTCCAGAAACTAAATTTTAATAGAGCATCCAGGCTTATTCGTTTCTTAGATATCAACTCATGCTAACCAAATTAGTGGAACAGTAAAGTATAAATTAGATGCAAGTGTAATTATTTGTCAAAAGCGGAACATATCTATCAGTGTCTATTACACTTCTGTCTACTGCTTTTTATACCCACTTCGAGGAGTCTGGGAAACAAAAACAACTAACATTGAGACCTGGGTGTAGAATTACAGCAGAGGAAACTGGCTATGCAAAAATGAACATTCTTGCCTCCACCAAAAACAGCTCTCAGAGAGGAGTGGTTTTATAATTGGCTTGGTGACTCTTGGGCCAGATCTCCCACTTTTGTAAACTGGGTCTGCGTTTTCTTGCAGTAACCTCTTAGGTGAGATATTTAGCCTTTTTGGGCTTCGTGTGCCTCAACGTTTAGTAGAACAACAGTATCTACTTCATAAGTTTGAAATAGATAATGAATGTAATGAACTTAGCATTGTGTTGGTAGATAGCTAATAAATTACATCCATAGACCCCTCTTTTCCCTCTAACCCTTATGTGTTTTCCTTTCCTTTCTTCCCTTCATTCTTGATAAACTACATCAATTTTTCCCTTAAAAATGAGAGATAAAAAAGTATCTGAGAAATACTTAGTGTTGTTTTAAACATATGGTTTGAAAATTTTACATAAATGACATTGTGCTCCAGATCTCATTCTGTTTCATACATTTCTCATGTTACTATGTGTGAATTTAGTTTATTGCCTCTGACAGTTACATAGAATTCTATCATGTCTGTAAACCATATTTTATGTATCTGTTCACTTAGTGATGGATACAGGTGGCTTCCATTTCTTTGCTACTCCCAAACGCTCCCTGATAAATCAAGTATGTAGTTCCTTATGAATGTGTGCACATTTCTTCTGAGGTACATTTCCAGGGGCAAAATTGCTGGGTCATAAATACATATGCTTACAGATGGTGGACCTGGAAGGACAGCACATACTTTTTTTTAAAAGTTTTTAATTTTAATTTCAGTAGAGTTAACATACATTGTTTCATTAGTTTCAGGTGTACAACATAGTGATTAAACAATTCTATACATTACTCAGTGCTCATGGTGATAAGTGTATTCTTTAATCCCCATCACCTAATTCACTCATCTCCCAGCCCACCTCCCCCCAACCATCAGTGTGTCCTCTATAGTTAAGAGTCTGTTTCTTGATTTGTCTCTCTGTTTTCCCCCTTTGCTCGTTTGTTTTTTAAATTCCACATGAGTGAAATCATATGATATTTGTTTTCTTTGACTAACTTATTTCACTTAGCATTATACTCTATAGCTCCATCCATGTTGTTATAAATGGCAGGATTTCATTCTTTTCAATGACTGAGTAATATTCTATTGTGTGTATATATCACCTCTTCTTTATTCATGTACCTATGGAGGGATACTTGGGCTGTTTCCATAATTTGGCTATTGTAAATAATACTGCTATACACATAGGGGCGCATGTATCCTTTCAAATTAGTGTTTTTGCATTTTTTGGGTAAATACCCAGTAGTGCAACTACTGGATCATAGGGTAGTTCTCTTTTTAATTTTTTGAGGAACCTCTATGCTGTTTTCCACAGTGGCTGCACCAGTTTGCATTCCCACCAATGGTACACAAGGATTCCTTTTTCTCCACATCCTTGCCAACACTTTCCGTTTCTTGCATTTTTATTTTAGCCATTCTGCCAGGTGTGAGGTCAGAATATCTCATTGTGGTTTTGATTTGCATTTTGATGAGTGATGTTGAGCATCTTTTCTTGTGTCTGTTGGCCATCTGACCATCTGTATGTCTTCTTTGGAGAAAATGTCTGTTCATGTCTTCTGCCAGTTTTTTAAGTGTATTATTTGTTTTTTCGGGTGTTGAGTTGTGTAAGTTCTTTATGTATTTTGGATAATAACCCTTTATTCATTATGTCATTTGCAAATATCTTATTCCATTTAGTGGGATAGTTTTTAGCTTTGTTGATTATTTCCTTTGTTGTGCACAGGTTTTTTTGTGTGTGTTTTTTTGTTTTTGTTTTTGTTTTTTTGTTTTTTCTTTATGTAGTCCCAAATAGTTTATTTTTGCTTTTATTTCCCTTGCCTCAGGAGACATACCTAGAAAGATGGTCGTATGGCCAATGTCAGAGAAATTACTACCTGTGTTCCCTTCTAGGATTTTTATGGTTCCAGGTTTTATATTTAGGTTTTTAATCCATTTTGAGTTTATTTTTGTATATGGCATAAGAAAGTGGTCCAGTTTCATTCTTTTGCATGTAGCTGTCCTGTTCTCCCAGCACCATTCGTTGAAGAGACTGTCTTTTTCCCATTGCATATTCTTAGGATAGCACATACTTTTATATGTATTTTCCAGGAGAGTAGGGAGGGGAATGGAATTGGAGATGGAAATGAAGGGAAAAGTAATAAAACGAATCAAGGATTTTTCTCAGATGGATGCTAAAAGTGGGCCTTGGACTAATGACAAACAGCTCAGTCCTGTGTATCTGAGATCCTTAAAAATGATATAAAAAAAGACTGTGGCTTAATGCATTATCAGTATAAATGCAATGCCTACTACAATGGCTTAGCATCCTCCTCTGTGCTCCAGGGCCAGGATGCCAGCCTTCTACTACCTTATTAAGATGCTACAGAAAATCATTAGATGATGTTTGTGAGACCCTTAAAACTCTTGAGACTCGGGCTCTTTATGAACAACAAAGACTTGTTACTCTGCATTGACACCTGTCAGAATTTTAGTAATAGATCTCTTTGTTAATCAACATTGAAGATCATTATTCCCAATTAGCCTATCAATGTGTCTTAGAAGTATATTGTTTTGACAATTTCATCCAATCAAAGATTGGAAGGGGATTAAGTTATAAAATAAATAAATCATGGGAATAAAAAGTACATCATAGAAAATATACTCAATAATACCAGAGTAACTTTGTATAGTGGCCGAGGGTAACTACACTTACCATGGTGAACATTTTGTAACAGATATAATATTATATGTCAACTATGCTTCAATTAATTTCTTTTAATTACACTCATAGATGGCTATGACATTAAAAAAAAAAAAAAAAAGGAATGGAAGCTCATTCAAGTAACCGTCTCTGCCAAAACATTGGAACACTTAAGCCTTTCATTTTCAATAGCACTTTCTGGTTTTTCATAGGTCCAGTGCTAAATGACAAGTATGACAGCTTTTCAGATCTGGATAAGGTGATTATTTCTTCCGTAATGAGGAGAGAGAGACCTGGAAATGTGGCTGCAATAATTTTCTTCAGAACTAATAATAAGGGAACTAAGTAAAATAGAGGAATCTTCTCTGTTCCATGTCCACAGGGTGCTCAGCCCTTTAATTCAGAATAGGATTATTTTAACATTAATAGTTTAGGACATAATAGACAAGTTAATTAAATTAGCTCACTTTGCTCAAGCTATTATAATGTGGATCCATTGTTATTTTTGGTAAAGCATATCACTGTAACTCTTTTACAATTTGGAAGCCAGGAGTATGCAATAGAACAGTACATTTAGAAGTAAACACCAGCACAGAATTTTTAAAACCTCTCCATTTTATTGAATTGAGTTTTATTTAATTTTTTCTCTTCTTTTATCTTCATCATTTTTGGATCTAAAATATTTGTATTCCTCAAATCTGACCTGTATGTGTTCTGTTTATAATATTTAATAATAATTATTGTATTGTATTATTGTATAATAATATTTTATAATAATTATTGTGTTGTAATCCATACAATAATTATCCCATGTATTCCAGAGAAAGGACATTTAATGTCTTTTATTAAATGTAGGTTGCAAAGAGTTAATTTTACGCATCAATACCATTCTTATTCAGATATCTTTATCCAAGAAAGGCAACTCTTCACTTGTAAAACCTTTATGAGCGTTAACTGTACTTATACCAGAGGCGAGGAAGGGGACTGGGGACAACAATTTGTGGTTAAATCCCATCTTTTAATCCGGCTGTTGGGAGTTGCTTGTGAAATCCCTGTCCTCAGAGCTTTGCCTCCTTTTAACTCTAATTAATTGTATAGCCATTGACTTAGGGAGCTGCAAGATTCACCTCCCCATATAAGGCAGTTCCTGAATTAGAATCCTTTGAAAGGGATGTTTGACACCTCACATAGCTGCAACCTTTTTAGTAGCAGGTAATCACTGGGATAAAAGCACCAGTTACATCTGATTTCACCTCTGTTTCACCTGGAGCGTTTGCTTCCATATCCACTATTGTTTATTTGTAGTATAGCCTCATTTTCCAAATCTAATCTAGCCTGATCCCCTTTTCTGTGGCAAAGAAAATGTAACTTGTAAAATAACGTCTCCATCACGACCTTCAAAGAGTATCTTCTGGGCTTGAAAGCATACTGGAGGTCCTGTGTGTTGGTTCACACAGCTCGACAGGAAGTCTGCACTAAATTTACCTCCCTGTTACACCAGGAAATACATCCCAGAACATTCATCAAATTGTCGCCTGCCTTGTGTCATTTAACCCTAAAGAAGAGACTGTCCTGTTCAGAATAGAGACACCTTAATTCTATAGTTAAAAGTTGGAATTTGACACAAAAATCGACTTTTTCTCTATCTAACAGTTGTGGTGAATGTTGAGAGAAGGTACAGTTTTGTATTTTGTTTTTTAAAATATGATCCAGCTATTCTCTATAAGCGAAGCATTGACAATCACCCACTCGCTTGGCCAGCGCTCCGCTTTGGTTCATCTGAAGTTGATTACCACCGTCCTTGGAGGGTTGTGTGAAATGCCAATGAAATCGTGAACTAATTCAATGACATGCCTGTTGTTCCACTCACTTAGGCTAGTGGTTTTCTGAACAGGAAGCATTTCACGTATTCCCAACCATACTAACTGGGAAAATGTAAGGATTAGACCCTTTGTTGTTTATCTCTACATCTCAGCTGTCATACCAGGACACAAGACCCCCAGGGTCTTTTGATCACGAGGGAACTTGTGACCATTCAGAGAAGGCTAAATTAACTATTGTTAGGTCACAGGGGTTTGGAAGCTAGAGCAGATTTGGTGGCATTTGTGGTATTGCCTCTGTAGAACTGAGAGCCTACAGGTGGAGCTGCGAGTGAATGAATGACCTTCTAGGTCCAGTCCTCAAGCTGACTTGGTATTAGCACAGTCTTCAGGCACTCACGGTCCCTCAGCTCCAGGTCAGCCTGCAATGCTGGCGAGGGGCCTGGGCTATTAGAAAGCTGCTGGCTCAGCCTGAAGGCCTTATTTCCCTATTCCCAAGCACAGATAAACAAGGGAGAGGCTCCTTGCCTTGAGAGTGTTAAGTACTTGAGTGCTAACAGAAGCTGCCATTTCCTGGATTTGGTAGAGGTGGGCAAGAAAGGCTACTCTGGAATATAAGACACCAAAGACTCAGCACCTGATGAGGATAAGAAACGGGCCAAGTCACAGGAAGACAAATACTTCATGACAATCACTAATGTGAAGTATCTAAAATAGTGAAATTCACAGAATCAAAGAGTGGAATGGTGGTTGCCAGGCGGCAGGCAGAGGGGAAGCGGGGAGTCGCTAGTCAGCGGGTGTAAAGTTTCACTGAAGCAAAATGAATAAGCTCTAGAGACCCGCACACCAATACTGTGCATTTAAACATTTGTTAAGAAGGCCGATCTCGTGTGAAGTGTTGTTGCCACAGTAAAATAATATTCAAAGCATAGAACAGCAGAGCCAGATTTGTCTATGCTTATTTTGTATCCTTATCAAGCAGTCGTGAAGCATGACCCCCGCCCGAGGAACAGCCAATAAGAAAAAAGATGGTTCACTTTTCAGAATAAGAATTCTCTGCCTTCAGAGAAGGCTGGTTGCCTCTTTAGCCCACATCCCTATTGTGAAATGCTTTTCTCGTCTACAGAACACTGTGGTTTACAGTTTACCTGCACCCTGTTATTGTTTCTCTCCCTAATAACCCACATTTATAATTTCTTCTAGAAGGGCTGCATTGATGGAGATGGAGTGTAACACCTGAAATAATAGGATTTTACAGGAAATAATGTAAATGAAGCCTTTGCCCTTAATGACCCATAATGAAATGCTCTTGTTACCAAGCTCTGCAGGCGAACCCAGTGCAGGTTGCCATGGAAACGCCCAGCTGCGCCTCCACACTGTTGCTTAATGATCAGTGTGATGTCAGGCTCTTGACATGACCACAAGCTTAGACAAATCTTTCCAGCCACAGTGACAGTCCACTCGGGATTTCAGTATGTCTGGGTGAGGGCTCCTGTGTCCAGGTATAATTAAAATACATTCAGACCTATGATTGGAAATGCTTTCAGCAGAGAATTCGGTCACCTTTTAAATTCTCCATTCACTTTCATTTCTCCACGCGAGTGCCCAGTTGGAAGCAAGCCAGAAACAGGGTAGCCACAGCGCATTACTGAAGATGACGCTTCACATGTCTGTGTCCAGGCTTACCCTTTACCCTTTGCGTGGGTGGGTGAGTGGGTGGTCCACCCTGGTCCACACCAAAAAAAAAAAAAAAAAAAAAAAGACACCACGAAGACCTTTTTGTCCCTTTACCCCACGTTCCCTGCATCTACCTTCCACCACGACTGAGCCTGAAATTCTATTACTCATTACTTTGATTTAGACAACAAAGTCAGGCCCTTTTACCCCGAATGTAATTCTCAAAACCTATTATCTAGAAGGAAAAGACAGACCCTAGGGAATCTGTCTTTTCCTTCCCTCCTTTTATTTCTTTCTCCCTTCCCCCTTTTCGCTCTCTCTTAAAACTGTTTATTAGGTGCCTGTTATCTGCCGGGCAGTTACCAGAAACACAGGATGAATAAGGTTCAATCCCTGTCCTCTAGAAGCCCACAGGTTATTAGACAGGGACATGGCATGTAAGCAATGCATAAACTGAAGAGACAGAGGTGTGCACAAGGCCCAGATGGAGACATGTACCTGAGAGAGAACAGGACAGGCTGCGAGATGAGGTGATGTTTGGGCTAATTTTGAAAGGAAATCAGTGGGACTAAAGTGAAGTAGAGAGACACTGTGAGAAAAGAGTGAAGGTATGGAATGATCTTGGACGTTTGTGGAATTGCAAGCAATTCAGAATGGCTAGAGCTTTGGCCATTTGACTATACCTGGCAGGCAAATAGAAGCTCCTTAAGGTTTTAGGGAGAGAAGGCAGAGAATTGTAACTGCCATTTAGGAAGATTATCCTTCCAGAAAAGAAAAGCATGAACTGGGGAAAACATGGGGGCAATTAGGAAGTTATTGAAACACTGAGGCTATAGAAGATATCTATTGCATTCTGTCTTGTTTTATTATATATATATATATAATAGCATCTGTCTTTTATATATAATATATATATATATCTACATATATCTATAGATATATAGATATATGTAGATATATATAGATATATAGATATACACAATAGCATCTGTCTAACATCTGCCTTTTGGAAGAGAAGTGCCCTGCCCTCAGCCCCTGGCCCACCCTCACAGGAGAAGTGGATGTATGACCAAAATCCAGCCTATTGTAGTACCTTGTCACTGTTTGCTGTGATTGGTCCAAGGATGGCCACATGATCCAAGCAGCACCAATGAGATTTCTCCCACAAAATTTCACATATAGACTTCTGGACATAGGATTATTATTTTCTTTCTCTCTTTTTTCTTCAAGATGAAAGGATGTAGCTTTTGGCTTCCAGAAACCATCTTTCCTGATACCTGGAGAGGGCTCTCTGATCATTAGGCCAATAGATAGAGAAAAATGCACTAAGAGATGGGGAAACAGATTTGTTGATATTGTTTGAGCCGCTAGAATCTAGGACAGAGACCCAGCTGTGTCTAAAGTCAATATACCAATGAAATTTCCAGTTACACATGCCAGTAAATTTCTTTAGGCTTGAGCCAGCTTGAGTTAGTTTTTTTGTTACTTGTAACTGAATGTTTCTTGAGGAACCAGGTAAAAATGAATAGAAGCTGGAGAGGCTGGAGAAGGTGGTTTCAGTGAAACTTCAGTAAAGTTAACTCAAGGATTGGAGAAGTGGGCTGAGTGAGACATGCTTACAGAGGCACCTACAAAGTCCTTGGGACACAGAGTTTGGACCCATTAGCCATGGACCTCCAACTCCTGAACAACCAGGGTTGTGAAGTTTCTGCTTTGGCAAATGGGTTGGTGAATAACATTTCTTCTTTTGATGGAGACTACTGTCACCTGTGGAGTGGCCAGATTTATAGGAAGTTTAATGTTAATGTTGAGTTGATTCTGTCTTCATGTCTCTCACTGGCAATGGTTCTATTTGCCAGGTCCTTACAGAATATATTTAGAGTCTCCTTTGGAAAATCCTTCTCATATGTTAGTAAGACATTTGCATGTCTCTTACATCTTTACAGTTTCGACATCCTGTCTCTAGTTCCTTTCCATTGTGCTTCATGGGACATGGTTTGGGTGGTTTTTAAAGTAGTGCTTATCAGTATGTAAAGTTATCTTATCAACTATTTGTTTATCTCCTGTTTTCATTAAACAGTCATCTCCATATGAATAGGGACCTTGTGTGTTTTGCCCCTCATTTATCCCAAGCACCAAAATCAGTGACTTAAACATTAAGTTGGCACTCAATAAACATTTCCGGGTGTATAGTTTCTAGTTCATCAATGGATGTCTCATTTGTCTATGTCCCAACTAATAGGCAGTGTCCAATGCAAAGTACAATACTCTGATATCAGTAGAAACTGGAATGGAAGGGGGTGGTTGCCAATTTTATCTGAATCCATATATGCATATAATGCACTCCAACACTTCACTGGTTTGGGGGGAACTACATCATATCATTACCCTACATCAAACCATTAAGTCTTTTTAATGAAACAGTTGCTAAGCCATATCTTTCCATTCTATAGTGGCATTGCTAGTTTATTATATTTTTTGTTCCTTAGTTGAGAACTTCACATATATCCCTGCTAAAATTTAGCCCAATGAATGTCTGCATGTTTCTTTTCTTGTGATTCTGTTGTACAATATTTAGTCTCCAGGCTTTCTATGATTAGCATAACTAATGAGTCTGACTCTAGGCTCCAGAGGTGGCTTCCTGCATCATTTATGTTGCTATCTCCAAATCCTAGCTCATGACCCGTGACCAGAGCATACGCAGTTAAATGTTTACTGGACAAACTCGAAGACATACCTTCACTATTTTTCAAGCTTTAGTTAAAATGTAAGAAAGGTTAGATATTTTACCTGTCTTCTAGAAACATCTTTCTTTTGGTATCTATCTCTCAATGTCTATTAATCCAAATATATGTGGATTCAGCTCATTTTTCTCCTTTTTTGTCATAAAGTTTCACGGTGTTTTGCTGTTATCAAGATACACTGCACTTACACTGTAGAAACAATTTCAATGAAAAATTAGTTTAGACTGACATAGCTTGATATTAAGG
Organism: Panthera uncia; assembly: GCF_023721935.1. Taxonomy (NCBI): domain Eukaryota; kingdom Metazoa; phylum Chordata; class Mammalia; order Carnivora; family Felidae; genus Panthera; species Panthera uncia. The sequence goes on along the minus strand of NW_026057576.1, from coordinate 25,418,915 downwards.
AACCTATACTGGCTTCTGGTGATTGCCAATTCCCTCTTCTATAGGTGCCTCATTCTCCCTCTTTGGGAAGAATGTCCTGCGAGCCCTCTTGTGGACACTGACTGGGGGTAAGAATTTATAAAAGTTAATTATGAAACTGCATTGACCTTTCAGGTTTCTGCAGCAGATCAGAATTCATGGGGGGAAGTTGGAGTAGAGAAACAGCTACAAAAATGCCGGAGGGTGTATGTATGTGTATATATGTACATATATGTATATGTGTGTGTGTGTATATATATATATATATTTTTTTAAATGTTTATTTATTTTTGAAGGAGAGAGAGTTGACGGGGGACAGAGTGGTAGACAGAGAAAGAAAAGGAGACAGAGGATCCCAAGCGGCTCTGTGCTGACAGCAGAGTCCAATGTGGGAGTCGAACTCAGGAATCAGGAATCGTAAGTTCATGACCTGAGCTGAAGTTCGACGCTTAACCATCTAAGCCACCCAGGCACTCCCCCCCCCAACCCCCGTCAAGGGGGCATATTTTTAAGCCTATTATTAAACTATAGAAAATTTCATTTTGTTTAGAAAAAAATCACACATGCGTGTCTATTCAAAACGTACCCACTGATGATTATAATCAAGGAGGTTCAAGATGGTGCGTCTGTCCTTTCTTTAATATGAAGATTATTTCTGGCAGACCGCTCATCCTAGGATTGGGCAAGAGGATCTGAATGGAGAAGGCAGGAAGTAGGGATGGGAACTTACGGCTGTCTACGGCTTTATTTGAGTTGAGTACGTTGGTTACATAAGCACCACTTTTTCTCTGTGTCGAGGTAATGATTCTGGAACACTATGAAGGACTTTTCTTAGATTTCAATGTCCTTTAAAACCAAAGAGCATACGGCACTAAACCAAGCCAATAGCCCCTTTCAACATAAAACAGCGTGGTCTTTCTGTATCGAGTACTTTCATCTAAAATCCACTGGCATGAGGAGTCACATTTCCTTGAAATGTACAGGGCATTTATTAACAGCCACAGTATCTCCTACATGATTTATGGCTGCCTTTTCTCTGTGGGTTTTGGAAAGAAGAAGGAAATTCAGATTGGGCCGTGTATGGGCCAATTCAATAGGCTTGTAACATCATTTTGTTAAAGCTAATTTGAGGAGGTTGTTACGTTCCTCAAATCTGTGGTGGTTAGTATACATCTCTGCCATCACATTCCTACTCTCTATAGGCTGTAAATTAGGAATGGATAAAAACGCAGACAGATTACAAAGATGTGTTTTTCTCATATAGAGATGTTTTAGGCACTCTTAAGTGCTTTACTGAAAAACGTTCCCCAAACTTTATTTTTAGCTTTGTAAGGCATGAGAGAGTTTCTTGCCCCTCATCCGCCTACCCTCTATCTCTCCCCCTCTTTATTTCTCTTTAGAAAATTCTCAGAAAAGTACGAACATCTTAGGGTCACAATATCATTATAAAGTAAATTGCTACTAAAAAAAGTTAAGTGGTAACCTGACAGTCTTAAAGGGTCCCTGCTTTGTCCTATATGTTGAATCAATTGCTGGAAAATAAGCTATAGGATAGCTTTTATTGTTTTATTATTATTATTTTTTAATGTTCTATTTTTATTTTATTTTTGAGAGAGAGTGAGACAGAGCATGAGTGTGGGAGGGGGAGAGAGAGTGGGAGACACAGAATCTGAAACAGGCTCCAGGCTCTGAGCTGTCAGCATAGAGCCCAATGTGGGGCTTGAACCCACGAACCATGAGGTCATGACCTGAGCTGAAGTCGGACACTTAACCGACTGAGCCATCCAGGCACCCCTAGGAGAGCTTTTAATTAATGTAATATTTCACAGCCCTTCTGGGGACAGAGACTGAGTTTGGCTAATTCTCATAGTATGGTCCTTAATTGTACCAAGTGCCTCAGTGACTACTATTTGAATAAAAAATGATGAATAATAATAATATCCCCATTAACATTTGTTAACTGATGTGTTTATGGATTCAGCAAAGTCCCTCTTGGTTCATTACTTAATTTCACTGCTTCCCCATTTCTCCACCAGATGGCAGAAGAAGGGCCTGATTATTGAGTTTGAGATATCTTTGATTCTTAGATATTAAATATGAGATGGTATTCAGAGGTAGGAAAGAGTGCTCAAATATGTTGCTATAATTTTATTTTTATTATGCTTCCTACATGGAAATTTCTTGAAATAAAGAAAGGATTGTGAAGAACTTAGGTGTTAGGTTGGAGGTTAAAAGTTAAGCAAGAGATTATAGACCAAGGAATCTGTTGATATTCTTTCTGGTGTCCTTATAAAGTAGGCAACAGGGGGGCGCCTGGGTGGCTCGGTCAGTTAAGCGCCTGACTTCGGCTCAGGTCATGATCTCGCGGTCCGTGAGTTCGAGCCCCGCCTCGGGCTCTGTGCTGACAGCTCAGAGCCTGGAGCCTGTTTCAGATTCTGTGTCTCCCACTCTCTCTGCCCCTCCCCTGTTCATGCTCTGTCTCTCTCTGTCTCAAAAATAAATAAAACGTTTAAAAAAATTTTTTTAAATAAAAAAATAAAAAAAAAAAATAAAGTAGGCAACAGGGCCAAGGAAATTACTCAGTGAAGATTTTTCACCAATCTTGCCTCTGCACTTGGAAATGTAAGTAGGAAAGACGTATGGATATAAGATATCTCTTGGCCTTACAGGGGTTGCATTCTCTACTCCTATATAGCATTCATTTTGAGGATAAACCCTTAAAATTCATCTCACAAGATAGTTAGAATGTAGAAGGAAATAAAAAGGGTTAGCCAGGGACCAAGGGCCATCAGCAGACAAAAGGAAGGGTTTGAATCCTTACAATTGATAAATGTTTAATATCTTGGCACTTGCAAGTATTGCCCAAGTTTATTTACCAGTTCTTAAACAAACTGTGGAAAATATTGTATTATCCCCCTACAGAAGAATATAAACTGGAGATTTGAAAAGGACAGTATTTCAATCAAAAGCCAACTTTATTGAACCCCACTCTCATTGGCATGTCCTATCCACGTTTGAAAACCAAAGCATTGCTCATGACTTACATAGTCTGTCTTTTGAGATAAATAGCTATTAGATTACAGTTTAGACAAAAAGGAAGTGAGTTGAAAGAGATTGTTTTGAGAATATTCTTTTTGGGTAACAACCTGTATGCTAGAAATGTGAAATTAACTTCAAGGCAGTGGTTCTAAGATTTTTAAATCCATATGTGAGAAGAGTATTTTAAGAAACACACACATATTTATGATATTTTATTGCTCAGCCACTGTTTTCTGAGGCTTTGGCTTTAACCTTTTCTAGTCACCATGGCAACAAGGACACAAACACATCCATACCATGAGCTGGATCTATGAGGAAGAACTTCCAACTGTATACATAGTATGAATATTTGACCTACGCATTACAAAGAGAATTTAATGTAATTTTAAATACAGTAAATTGTCTGAGTGAGTCATAAACTGGAAATAGTGTACATGGTAGGAAAATGTAGTCTCATAAATGAACCAAGGGAAAATAGCGTTGGATTTCTCCTCTCTAGAAACTCCATCTTGCCTTCCCCACATCTCCCTTTCTGATGTAAAGAATGTCATGGGAAACTTGAAGAAAATCATCCTAAGACTTAATTTTTCTCCTTTTCAAAATCCAAGACTAAAATAAATGATTTCTTTTTAGGCAAATCGTAAACCTGTAATCGGAGGCATTGGTCTTGCAAAAACACTGCAACTCCAATTACTGGCTGTAAATTGCTTTCCTAAAAATCCTTCTGAAATATTCACTCTGCATTCTGAAAGAGGAAAATAGATGCTGAAATTTCACCCCTTTAAGCTTCAACTACTGGCTAGGGGGCTCCTCACACAAAATCCCATGAAAACAGGGATGGGTGAATAGCTTTACAATGGAATAAATTCTATCCTGGACTTTGTATTCAAAGTCTTAGGAAGAAACAGATAAGGATAATATCAGCAGGGAGGTGCATGCAGCATTGCGGGGGTGGGGGTGTGGGGGTGCGGGGAAGGGGGGAGGTGGGGGGGGGGGGGGGGGGTGGCGGTTTCTGGGGTAGGGGTGAAGAGCCACATGAGAGAAGCAGGGAGGTGTGAATGCCAGAGACACAAAGGGAAGCCCCAGCAGGGGGCCTTGAACTGATGCTTAATAAATGCTTTTTGATTTGACTGAATGATCAAAGTGTGGTGTTAGTGTCAGTCCCCCTAGTACTATTGCCTACAGATGCCTTTGGCAACCCACATCTTGGTTGATTTCAGGGAATAGGACTGTCCAAAGAGATGCCTTCCCCACCCCCCGCCCCCCAGCTCTATGTGAATGAGAAGTGACACTTCCTGCTTTCGCCACATTTCTCCATAGGAAGCCTGTATTGAGCACTTGCCCTGTGAAGAGCAGTCTCGAGTGTATTTTTGAGATTCTGTGGAGGTTGCTGCAACTCGGCACCTCAGTTTTCTGATGTGCTGAGTTGCAGCAACCCCTACAGAACAAATTAATAATAAGTAATAACATTTATGTACAAAGTCTGACTCAAAACATTGTGCGATGCTTAAGAAAAGATTTTATGCAGCCATGGTAAAAATTTCAGGTCCTTTTCATCCTTCAAGGAAGTGGCATAGCTGAGTGGAAAGAATGTTGGCTTGTGAGGTCAGAGAAGCAAATCCAAGTCCCAGCTGGGCGGAGACCAGCTGTGAGACCTGACAAAGCTTCTCGGCCCCTCTGACGCTCAGTTGTCTCAACAGCAAAGTTAACATGCTAGTCTAGAAGATTGTCTATCTAATATTTCATTATTCTAGACAGAACTGAAAAAGACATTGAGAGCCCAGGTCAGTTGTACTTTGGACTTCCTTTGTTAGCCCTCTAGACCTCTTGAAAAAGGGGAGAGGCATTTATATTCAAATTTTCCAGTTGGGTTTGAGAAATCAGAATAAAAGCCCGGGAACATAGCCCTGGGGTGGGAAGGAGAGCAAAGCAATTGATATACAGCAAATGCCCACCCTATCTCCACTCCTGACCTGCCCTGGGCCACACATGCCTCTCCAGACGAATCATCAGGCATGGGCAGCAAACAAAGAACCAGGTGCAAAAAAGACCATGGGGATGGAGGAGGGGAGAAAAAAAACACAGGATTTTCTGGGCCCATGGTAAATAGGATTTCTTTGATACTGAAGGGAAAAGGATAGGCATTACTGTTGGTTACTCGTCTGGCTTTTGAGACTTTCAACACTCACATACCTTTTTCAATTAAAAAAAGAGGAAGTATACACATTGACATATATATGCGTATAGGCATGTACAAATCCCATCCCACACGAGAATCCCACCAAAGGGCTCATCTCCCCCGCAGCCCCCAGCTCTTACTCTTACTTGTACATCTTACTCTTTGTCTTTCACCATAAGGTATAAACCCAGTGAACTACAGAGATTTGAAATGTGCAGAACTCTCTTCTAGATGTTCTTGTTGTGAACACTCCTCTCACCCTGCCCTCTGCCTTGTGCTTCCACCCCTACAAGAAGGACAGAATTTGAGAATTCTGACCAGTTTGAGAAACTGTAAACACCTCAACTTTTTTTACATTTGCTACCGTTTCCATGCCAGAGTTTTCTTTAAGAAGCTTTTCTTTTTTTAAGTTTATTTCTTTATTCAGAGACAGAGGGAGAGAAAAAGCATGAGCCAGGGAAGGGCAGAGAGAAAATCCCAAGCAGGCTCCACGCTGTCAGTGCAGAGCCCCTGTGGGACTTGAACTCCTAAGCCATGAGATCATGACCTGAGCTGAAATCAAGAGTCAGATGCTTAAATGATTGGGCCACCAGGTGCTCCTCCATGACAGATTTTTCTTTTCAGGAGATAAGAACATTTCTAAAAGATCAAAATTAAATCCCTTTGAAGGATCAAAAAGGACGGTGGCTCTGGGAAAGTATTAAAACAGAACAACCCTGTATATACCTAAATTTGTACCATTTATGAAATTCCTAAGCACCTCAAATCTGCTAAGGTTAAAACCCAACCTTCTCCTTGTGTGTTTCCTTCTTTTGGCACAGAAACACAAATATCTCTTTAACTCTTCGGCGAGACAATGAAATTTGGATTCATTGAAGGAGATCATTGCTAAGTGAGGTATTTTATGCTGAAGAGGTGATCACTATTCTGGCATAGAACAGAGAAGCTATATCTATATCCATATATGTGTATATATAAATACAATGATGTATACTTATATTATTATATATTAATATGTTATTATATATATATGTATATCTGCGTTCAGGCAAAATTCCTCTTTTCCTTCCCCATATTATTCTCCAGTTATTCACACAAGGATTTTACCAACCTATCAGTCTATTTGCCAATTCTTTATATAATCTCAACATCAGTTTTGGTTCTCTTTCTAGAAACTGTTGTGGAATGTGATGTGATGGATGCTAATTCATATCTGAAAAGGATATTCCTCTTCAGCCAAGACAGACAGGATCTGATACTTTGAGGAGATCTGGTTCATAATGTACAGGGAGCTACCACCACCACCGCCACACACACACACACACACACACACACACACACACACATTAATAGCAACAACAAAAACAACTCCTCTCTTCAGTCCTCCTCTCATGTTTCTCTTCCTGATCTGCCACCAGTGCAGTTAGAGATAACGTAAGAAAATAGGATAAAATATGAATGGGAGAAAGTTCTCATTCTTTATCATATCCTTATATAAAGCAGCCCATCATCAATTATGAATAACTGTGAATGAGTTTACCATAGTCTCTGGCCCTGGCCAAAAGAAAAAAAAAAAAAAGGCAGATAACTTGTTCTGGACCACTTCATACCTGAAAGGGATGTGGGAATGTTAGGAGAAAAGATTGTGAGAGTGGAGAGCATGGAGAGAAGGAGAGAGAAGGGGGTTGAAGAAAACTTCACGGTATCATATGCAGTCTAACAGGATGGGCTCCTTCACTGAATGCTTGTTTTGTATGCCTGAGTCAGTTACTTAATCTCTATGATCCTCAGGTTATTCACCTGTAAAAAAGAATAAAATATCTACATGACCGAATTGTTTTAAGGATTATGTTAAATTATAAGTAGAAAGCATATCATACAATTCCCTTAAAATAACTTATTGTCATTAATGTATAATTTCCCAGGGATAACAATTATGCCCATATAATCATGGAACAAGTCTGAAGCATCTCTTGCTTGAGGGCTGGAAAAGAATTTCTTATTCTAAAAAAATTGAATATCTGGAGGATAACTATCCACAGAACAATGTGTAATATAAATGCCCAACGATAGAGAAACAAAAGGTAAATTATGGCAGGTTTATGCTACAAGGGACATCTCTGGATATATATACCATGCAAACAGTAACCATAGGGAGCTGGAATGGCTGTACTAATATCAGACAACATAGACTTTAAGACAAGGAATATTCTTAGAGAAAAAAAGGTAATGACAGTAGTAGTGATAGTAATCTTCGTAATGATAGAGGGAAACAGGGAGATAAAACAATTATAAATGTAAAGCTCCTCATGACCAAGCCACGGAGTACATGTAGCAATAACTGACAAGATGATAGTAGAAATAGACAAATCAACAATTACTGTTGGAGATTTAAATACTCCTCTCCCCATAATTGATAGAATGAGAAAGAAAATCAGTAAGGAGGATTTGAACAATATTAAACAAGTTGGTCTAGTTGACATATATAAACATACTACTGCCAACCACAAGGTGCACATTCTTTTCAGGTGCATATAGAAAATTTTCCAGTATATATCATAGGCTAACTCCATAAAACAGATAATGACGAATAGGACTGAAACCATACAAAGTATATGCTCTTACTCCAATGGACCTAAATTAAAAATCAGTAACAAAACGAAATTTGGAAAATCTTCAAATATTTGGAAATTTAGTAGCATATTTCTAAATAGCCCATGTGTCAAAAAAGAAATCACAACAGAAATTAGAAAATATTGTGACCTAATTAAAAAATGAGAGCAAACAATATCAAAATTTATGGAATACAGCTAAAATAGTGCTTAAAGGGGGGCTTATAGCAAGTTTCAATTATATGAGGCCAGGAAAAGAAGAGCAAATCAAATTCAAAGGGAGTAGAAGGACGGAAATAATAAAGATCTGAATGGAAATCAGTAAAATGAAAAATGCAACATAATAGAGAATTTCAGTTACATTAAAATTTGGTTCCTTGAAAACATCAACAAAATTGATAAACCTCTATCTAGCCTGACCAAGGAAAAAGGTAAAAGCAGACAGAAACTCCAAAAATCAAGAATAAAAGAGACACAATAACACAGACCATAAAGAGATTAAAATAGTTATAAGGGAATATTAAAAACAACTTTATGCTAACAGATTAGATAATTTAAATGAAATGAATTGATAAATTAATAGAAAAATTCCTAGAAATACACAAATTACTAGAACAGACTCATAAAGAAATTGCAACCGAATATATGTATATTAAGTAAAGAAATTGAATTAATATATAACACTCTTTCCACATAGGAAAGCCAAGTCCCAAATGATTCTACTCATAAAATCTATCAAGCATTTAAAGGAAAAAATAACATAAATTCTATACAAACCCAGAAAATAGGGGAGGTAATACTTTTTGTATTGATATGATTATATCTATGATATAATGATGGTATCAGAAGAAAAATAAATAAATAAAACTATGGAATAATAATCCCGATGAATATAAACACAAAAATCCTTAGCAGAACATTCACAAATCAAATCCATCAACGTATGGAAAGGATTATAAACAATGAAAAAGTGGGATTTGCAAGAATAAATCAAAAATCAATCAATGTAATACACAATATTAAGAGGATAAAGGGCAAAACCCAACTCAATAGATGCAGAAAAAGAATTGGAAGGAAAATCCCAACACATGTTAAAAACTCCCAACAAATTAGAAAGAAAAGAGAACTGCATTAACTTAATAAAGGGTATCTATTTTAAAAAAAACCTCACAGTTGATATCACACTTAGTGGTGAAAGATTAAATTCTTTCTTTCTTAGATTGGAGAAATTTATTGTATTAAAGGCTCTAGCCAGCAAAGTAAGGCAAGAACATGATACTAAATGCATATAGATTAGAAAGGAAGAAGTAAAATGTTTTATTCACAGACAAAATGATCTTTTGTGTAGAAAATTCTAAGGACCCTAAGAGAAAGACTAATAGAACTATTACTAGAGTTTAGCAAGGTCATAGGATACTACCTAAATATACAAACAGCAATGTATTCCTCTATACCAGCACCAAACAATCTAAAACTGTAATTAATAAAAAATGCCATTCACAATAACATCAAAAAGAACAAAATACTTAGGCATAATTTTGTTAAAGATAAGACCTCTCTATATATTGGAAATTATATTATATTACTGAACAAAATGAAAGAAGACCTAAATAAGTGAGAAAGGTATTATGTTCATGGATTGGAAAATTGGACATTGTTAAGATATCAAGTTTTCCCAAATTGATATGGAGGCTGAAAATAGTCCCTACCAAAATCCTAGCTGGCTTCCTTTATTAATTGTCCATAAGCTGATCCTAGGATGTATATGTAAATGCAAACAACATAGAATAGTCAAAATAATTTTGAGAAAGAGGAACAAAGTTGACTCACACAGCCCGGTTTCAAAACTCAACACAAAGTAATAGTAGGCAAGACGGTGTGATATTGGCATAATGATAGACATAAAGATCAATAGTGCAGAATAGTGCAAAAATAAGCCCTACATATATATGGTCAATTTATTTTCAACAAATGTGCCTAGGTAATTCAATGGGGAGAGATAATCTTTTCAACAAATGGAGCTCCATCCATTTGCAAAAAAACCCCAAACAACTCCCCCCCAAAACTAACCCAAATTTTAAATCAATTATCATAGATGTGAATGTAAGAGCTATAACTTTGTTTAGAAGAATACACAGGAGAAAAATGTTTGTGATTTGGGGTTAGTAAATATTTCTTGCATAATGACATCAAAAGCACATCCATTAGAAAGTTGATAAATTGGACTTCATCAAAATAAAAAATTTTTGGTCTTCACAAGATACCACTAAGAAAATAAAAAGACAAGACAGAGATTGGGAGAAAATATTTACAAAACATTATCAGATACAGGACTTTTATATAGAAAAAATACATTTTACCATTCAATAATAAGAAGACAAATAACCCTCATAAAAATGAGCAAATAGGAAAGAAAAAAATTAAATTAAGAAAATGAGCAAATGCAATGCACCTCAATGTTTATAGCAGCATTATCAACAATAGCCAAAGTATGCAAAGAGCTCAAATGTCCACCAACTGATGAATGGATAAAGAAGATGTGGTATATATATATATATATATATATATATATATATATATATACACAATGAAATATTACTCAGTGATCAAAAAGAATGAAATCTTGCCATTTGCAACAACGTGGAACTAGAGTACTAGAGTATATTATGCTAAATGAAATAAGTCAGTCAGGGAAAGACAAATTTCATAGGATTTCACTCATATGTGGAATTTAAGATATAAAACAGATGAACATAAGGCAGCAAAAATTATATAAACACAGAGAGGGAAACAAAGCATAAGAGACTCTTAAATACAGAGAACAAACTGAGGGTTTCTGGTAGGGTGTTGGGGGGAGGGGCTACAAGAGTGAGGGGCATTAAGGTGGACACTTGTTGGGATACGCACTGAGTGTTATATGTAAGTGATGAATCACTGAATTCTATTCCTGAAATTATTATTGTACTATATGTTAACTAACTTGGATTTAAATTTAAAAAAGAAAAGAAGATGAGCCAATGATTTGAATTTACATTTCTCCAAAGAAGATATGCAAGTGGCTAATAAATATATGAAATGATGTTCAATGCCATTAGTCGTTAGGGAATGCAAGTTAAAACCACAAGATACCACCTCATTTCTGCTAGAATGGCTAACCTCAAGAAGACTAAGAATTCCAAGTGTTTCTGAGGATGTGGAGGAAGTGCAACCCTCAGACATTGCTGGTGGAAACAAAATGGTGCAACCACCTTGGGAAACCGAAAGTTTCTTAAAAAGTTAAATATAACCTTACCAAACATCAGTTCCACTCCTAGATATCTACCCAAGAGAAATGAGAACATATGTCTACATAAAAACTTATGCGTGAATGGTCATAGTAGCATTACTCACAATAGCAAGAAAAATGGCAATGTCCATCAACTGGTGAATGCATTAAAAATGTGGTAAATCTTGACAATGGAATACTGCACAATAATAAAAGGGAATGGATTACTGATACATGCAACAGCATGGCTGAACATCAAAAACATAATGCAAAATGAAAGAAGCCAGACACATTGGACTATGATGACTATATCTATAAATAATTTCTAAAAAAGATGATACTGCCCGGGATTAAGGAAAGAGCAGGGATAGACTGTCAATAGTTCAAAGGAATTTTTTTAGTTGATGGACATGTGCTAAAACTGGATTGTTTCTGAATTCTTATAGCATCTTTTTTTTCATAATCACCCAAACCTGGAAATAACCAAGATATTTGTCACTGGGTGAATAGATAAACAAACTATGGTACATCCATGCAGTGGAATATTATTCAGCCATAATAAGAAATGTGCTAACAAAGCACACAAAGACATGGATGTATTTTAAATGTATGGAGCTTTATAAAAAGAGACAGCCTGAAAGTGCTCTATACTGTATGATTCCAACTATATAATATTCTGACAAGGCAACATTATAGAGATAGTAAAATGATGAGTTGTCACCAAAGGCTCAGGGGTGTGTGGGGGGGGGTAGTGTTGAATATATGCAGTACAAGGAATATTTTAGGGTGGTGAAACTATTCTGTATGATACTGAAATTGTGGATATAGCACTATCCACTTGTCCAAATCCATTGAAATTTATAGCGTGAAGAATGAAACTTAGTTTGTGTAAGTTTAAGAAAGCATTTATATGTCAAAGGATACCAGGGAGGAATGTAGACTATCATAAGAGAATTGAACTGTGTTACAGCGTATGAAACAACCTCACCAAGGGAGGTGGGGAAAAGGTGCTGACCTAAGTAATATAGAGAATGAACAGCGTCCGTAAGATTTAAAAGCAAAAGAAACTGTACACAAGCATTGTACTCTAGTTGGTAAGGTCGTTCCCCGTTAAAGGATGGGTTAATAATTCTGAAACTACTATACATATATACTGGAACTGAACAAGCAAGGCTTCATACTGTTAGAATGGAAACTGACAAATAAGCAAGTGGAGGAGATCACAATGATCCATGTGATAATGGACTGGGGTTGGAGATGCCAATATGAACTCATGTTTAGCTTAATATAGATAAAGGCAATTATATATAAAAATATTTTTAGAGATGTGTAAATACATGGGTTAATATATACGCATATATTCCCTTGTTCTGTCAGCTGGGAGTTCCCAGAAGCACCAACACTCCATACCAACAAGCACACCTATCACCCAGATCTTGGTTTCTAAATACCATTCTCCAATAAGAAGAGCCAGGACTCTTTGGAGAAATGGCTGACTCTAGGGCTGCACCAGGAAATAAGCTTGGAGCATTTTATAGTGTCAGGAAGTGTTCAAAAACCAGAAACCCAAACAAAGTAAACAAAATCCCATAATGAGGGAGATACTGCAAAGAGATTCAGGAGCCAACTGAAAGAGTTCTAAAGCTGGAACAATTTGGGCAAAAACTCGAAGTAACATTGGATTGTAGTCCAAAGTATGAAATAAATGCCCATGTGTCCATACTGATGTAAATAATTGAGTAACTAATAATCGAAATGGAGGAGAAATATCTCCCACACGTAAGAATTCCAAATAACTTACGTAGATACCCCGTCCTCAAGGAAGTGAGGCATAACTCCTCATTCCTTAAGTGAGGCTGTGCAGTCTGCACATAGTGCCTTCCTTAAGAAGCGTACAGTGTGAAAAGGAGGAACAAAACAATAACTTTACAGTACAGAAGGCTGACAAACACTCCCTCAGTCAGGTGATCAAGATGAACAGCAACAATAAGTCATGTTGATAGAATGCACCCTTAATGTGATATGATGAAAATGGTATTTTTATCTCTATGGTCCTTGTCTGAAAAATCAGACAAATTCCAACTAAGGGACAGCCTACAAAACATCTGACCAGTATTTTTCAATGCTGCCAAGGCCATCAAAGACAAGGAAAAATGTGAAAAACTGTCACGGCTAAAGGAGGCCTCAGGAGAAATAATGAGAAAATACAATGTGGTATCCTGGATGGGACCCTGGAACATAAAAAGGACATAAGGTAAAAACTAAGGAAAACTCACTCAATATAGACCTTATTTAATAATAACGTTTCAATGTCGACTCCTTAAATTGCAACAAATATATGAAAGTTAATAACAGAGAAAACTGGGTTTGGGGAAATGGAAACTCTCTGAGCTACCTTTACAAGTGTTCTATAAATCTAAAACTGTCTAAAAAATGAAGTTTCCTACAAAGATGAAAATTCTCTCTTTTCTGCAATATTACAAGACTGATCAGAGAAGATCTATATAGAAAGTCTGAGATAAAATTAACTGATATCACACAGATATGTTCCAGAAAAATGTGTACTATTTGGCTCTGTGCTGGCTTAGTGCTAAAGTGGCAGCCAGAAAAGGTTTAGCCAGCACTATCATTGTTACATATTTGGCAGAAATATCCATGATTAGCAGCTGAAAAAACATGACATGGAACTCTTGAACAGAACCGAAGAGGAAAATGCAAACTCTCTCCACTCTGTTTTCTGGATACAGCTGACATCTCCTATGGAACAAATAGCTGGATTTTTCTTCTCAAAGCCTGCAAGATTTGTTTCTTTTAGGAAAATCTAGCTTTTATGACCATACCACACCTTCTAGTGCTCAAAGCCTCAACTCGTTTGATTCGTAAAAGGACTCTGTAAAACGAGCCGTGTGGTTACTAACGAGAGAAAGAAACACGTTCAGAGATGATAAGTGATTTGCTCCAAATACATATTTCAAAAGTAATGGGGTTGGAACTTAAACCTGGTCTTGCAAATTAAAATCTAACACCCTTTCTACCGCTAAATGTTTTGAGAAAGTCTTGGTCCTGTTCTATGACATGTCAGCAGACAGCAGGCATCTAGGCTTTCACGGTCTCTGCTTCCTGTTTGAGTCTGATCAGACTTTTCTGTCTCTGATTCCTGCCCAGCTGGTGAGAAGTTGCTCTATGTTTTAAGCGATTCTTCTTCCACACTGTAATTCAGCTTTTTTTTTTAAATTATCTTTTTTTTTGTGATAACGTTGAAATTCTCCTCTCTTAGCAAGTTCCGATTTTATAACAGTGTTATCAACTATAGTTACCATGTTTTACTTTAGATCTTCAGACCTTGTTCGTCTTACAGCTGAAAATTCTGCTTTAAACTTCTTACTCACCTGCCTGATGCTGAGACCCTGGGCCCTGTTGCTGTCCCTGTTTTGCCTTGGTCCTGACCAGGAGTGACACATGGTAGAGTACTGGACTGTTATAGACCCAAATGCTATTTTAAATAGGCTCCCTGAGCCTGTTTCCGATTCTGTGTCTCCCTCTCTCTCTGCCCCTCCCCTGTTCATGCTCTGTCTCTCTCTGTCTCAAAAATAAATAAACGTTAAAAGAAAAATTAAAAAAAAAATAGGCTCCCTGAACTATTTTTAAAGGTTCACTGAAAAATGAAGTACTTGAGAATTCTAAGTTATTATGAACATCTAATTCTACTTCATCTCTCTTCTCAGGGAGGTAGGTCTTAATATGTGTCATTTGTCTTGAAGGTGATGAGGAATTGGGTCATTATTTTCAATCTCACAGTAATATTTCACTGACTTCTAAAAATACCTACTATTAAAATGGTATAAAAACTAATTCTTTAGCTGAATCAGTCTTTAATAGAAGAAAGGAAGAATACTCTACATTGGATGAACAAGCTTTTCTTCAGAATAGGACCTTGAGCTTGAATAATGTAACCTGTTGAGGTACAATGGGATACTAGGAGATGTATTTAGTTCCTATCCTTGTTGAGGGTATTGGCAAAGAGATTTGCATTTCACACCATGGTGTGAGGGGCCTGGGGAAATGGAGCTAATGACATTTGAAGTCAGTCTTTTAAATCTGTGTATGAAATGAGATTTCATATTGGGTCATTGCAGTCCATGAAAACTCATTTCATTTACGTTGCCTGAGTGCTGTTTTCCTTGTGTAGTACTTTGTCAAATCTCATTGCCTTTTGCTGCTAATTCTGAACTTGAACCTGTGTCCTCTCAAAAGACATAGAGCTTTATACTACAGGAGGTTGCAGAGTCCATGGTGTTGTCTCCCTGTGACCATCAGTGAATGGCAATGTTCTCTTGCCTCAAGAGGCTGCCAGGTAGCCTTGGAAGAGCATGCTGGGAAGGATGAAGATTTAGAAGAAGGGATTAGGGAGAAGGGTCCAGCTACTGGTGCTGAGGAGAAGTGTAGTTTGGCAGATAGGACACTGCTTCATAGAGTATAGAAATAAGCCACAGACATGGGGAAAGGGGGATCGGAAGTAGGAAAAATGTGTTGAAGGGTAGGGAACTCAAGAAAAAAGAGTAAGGAAACCATGAGAGACAGGCAGAGACAGGCAGTGAAGACTGAGGTCTGAAGGGATACTCAGAAGTCCACTCAGGCAGAAAACATAAAAATTTTCTTAGCAAGTCGTAGGGCTTCATCTCTCATATCAAAGTTCAAAAATAACCTTCTGGTCTCTGACTCGTCCTTGTGGCTAGGGAATGAAGAGGTGGGCAGGCAAGATCAAGGCAAGACTCAGTGCAAGACTGTCTAGAAAGTAAAAGAGGAGTTACCTGGGGGTAACTCTGGGGGTAGGAGAATGAGGAGTTCGTGTTTCATGGGTAGAGTTTCAGTTTGGGATGATGAACAGGTTCTGGAGAAGGACAGTAGTGACAGTTGTACAACAATGTGATTGAACTTACAATGTGAATGGACTGTGCACTTCAAAATGGTTCAAATGGGAAATTTCATGTCATGTATATTTTACCATAATAAATGAATTTTTTGAGAACAAACTGAGGGCTGCTGGAGGCAAGGTGGGCAGGGGGGTGGGCTAAATGAGCGATGGGTACTAAGGAGGACACTTTCCGCAATAAGCACTGGGTGTTATATGTAAGTGATGAATCACTAAATTCTACTGAAACTAATATTACACTAGAGGTTAACTAACTAAAATTTAAATAAAAACTAGAAATATTAAAAAAATGAATTCTTTAAGAAAAAAAAATTTGAAAAAGAGAGACAATGGTAGCATCAGGTTCCCGGTGCAGAAACTTGGGCACAAGGGATGAGGAAGAAGCCCATTTTTCAGAGCTGGCCCAAGAAGTGGAGACTGGTTCTTGGGTAGGAGACAGAAAGGCCTGGGCTTATGTAGCCTCATTTACAGAGGGAGAGGAAGCCTGAAGAGGCTGGATATTGAGCAAGACTAATCCATGTTGGTTTTCATGTGATCTCACTTTCCTGACCTAGAATCCATGTTAGGGAGGACAACAAGATACACCAGCCCTGAGGAAAACCAGCCCCCACTGAAGGAAATAACGTGACAACGAACGGAGTGGAAACAGGATATAGAGTTCCTAATATTTTAGGCCTACTCATTAACTGGTAGACAATTCTTCCTTTTAAAGAACTCTATGCCTTTTCTCTAATGAATTCATGCCCCCATAGAGCCATAAAGGATGAGAATTTGACCCAAATGTACACTTAAATTGGATCGCCTTGTAAGAATGCTTTAAAAAAATAAAAAATGCAGCCACCTGTGACCTATTAAGACTGTTAATGTACTCATTGACATAAATACCTGAAGGGTTTCTACAGCAGCTGGAACATGGCTGAAAGACCTTTTGTGTCTGCTTTTTAATGTACTTCCAAAGTGACTTCATAAAATTGCAACCATTCCCACCAGTGGGACTGAGGTTTTGTTTAACTCCCTGAGACTTCTTCCACCACTATTGATACGAGTGATTATTAATGCTGCCTACTCTGTCTTGAAGGTAAAAATCAAACCACAAATAAGTCACTTATTGAGAGACAAGACTTAAAAGAGTCAAAACCTACATGTGCCTAGCCACAATGCTCACAAAATGGCATTTTCCTAGCTCTACCCTTGCTCACTCTGTAGAATCTTCAGCCCCCTAAAATTCTTGCCTTTTGGGTCCTAGCAAGGCCCAAGTTCTTCCCACATGGCGCCACTCAAGGGTTCAAAAAACTAAATTTCTTGGCCCTGATGGGACCCCAGCATGTTTAGCCTTCCATGGTGCTGCATCTGTCTCTCCTGTGCCTCGGGTGAGGGGTTGGCATCCATTGCTCAGAGAGAAGCGGATTGTTGCAGATGTCCACAACAAGGCTCATGGTGACCAAGGCAGAGGGAACTGATGTCTGGGCCACTGCATGTAGTTGCAACAGATCCTATACCGTCCTCAGAACTGCCCTTCTGTTCTATCCCCACTCCATTGCCATTGAGCTTTGTTCATGTTCTTTCAGCCAATAAATGTTTATTGAATAACTGTTACATGCCGACCACATGCTCATGGTGAACAATTATGTGCAAAACAAGCACCATGACAAATTAGTAAATGTGTAACTCTCTGTATGAAATGCTAAGAAGTAAATAATTGAGGTGTTATAATGAAGATCAAGAACTGGGGTCACCTGAGTGGCTCAGTAGGTTAATTTGATTTCAGGTCATGGTCTCATGGTTGATTTCCCACTGTTGATTTCAGGTCATGGTCTCATGGTTGTGAGATCCAGCCCCACATTGGGCTTTGCACTGGGTGTCGAGCCTGCTTGAGAATGTCTCTCCCTCTCCCTCTGCCCCACCACCCACTTGCGCTCTCTCTCTTAAAAAAAAAAAAAAGAGTTGAAGCATGGTCCATTCCATGACCTAAAGTAAGCTTAGAGTGAGTGTGACTAGAGCTGAGTGAGAGAGGCAGCAGGAGGTAGGATTGGAGCAGTAAGGAATGGCTGGGCTACATTTGGGGTTGTGAATATACTGGGGTAGCCCTTAAAGAACAGAGCAATGGGATAGTTTTCTTTACATTTTGCAAAGGTCACCTTGACTGCTCTGTGGGGAGTTGGTAGTCATTTAGCAGTTTAAATAGCAATAGGAGGGAACAGAGTGCAAAGAGGCAGTGATTTGCAGTCATCCAGGTGAGAGATAACGGTGGTTTGAAGGAGGACGGTGACACTGGGGATGGCTATAAGGAAATGGAAGATGTATTCTGGAAGGATTTGCTAATGGACTCAATATGGAGGTGTGGTAAAAGAGAAGAAGAATCGAGCCCAACTACCAAGTTTCTGGGCTAAACAGCTGGATAAATATGGGTGCGTTTATTAAAACGAGGAAGATGAAGAATAGACTTCAGAGGGGAAAATCAGAAGAGTCTGCAACATATTCAGTTTGATGTGCTTATGAGTCTCTCAAGTGGAGTATTTGCATATACTCATTTGTTTATTTAACAAATATTTTTGAGTCACTGTTGTGCACAGGAACTGGGCCAGATTCTGGGGTAAAGCAGTAAACAAAACAGGGATGGTTCTGACTTTAAGAAATTTATGAGCAAGTAGGACAGACACTGGACAAGAACTAAGCATGATGTGGGTACTGATCAGCAAGCTTTAGGGGGGAAGAACGAGGGAAGCTTATGGTCCGGGTGGCTAGCAAAGACTTCCTAAGGAAATGAGATTTAAACTCAGCTCTGCGACATAAATGAAATTAGCTCAGGACAGAGGTGGAGGAAGAGTTTCAGGCAGAACATGTGCTCAGCATGTGTAGTGGCCTGGAGGCAAGAGAGATTAGGTCTTTCCAGGAAAGAGTCTTGTAGTACTAATTCTTTCCCCAGAGATTCCCCGTCCTCATAAAAACAGCCCGTAGTATGCTGGTTCCACTTATCCTCCAGACATGCCAGAGTGGCCATAGGGTCCCCACAGCTGGCACCCAAGCCAGGACTCCTGCTGTACGATAGCTAAAAGATCTAAGCTCATTCTTGCAATCAATAATTTCTGGAGCTCCTAACTATGGATTGTGGAGCTCTCAATGAAACTCTTGCCTTTAAGAAAGGACTTCTTACTTAGTAGAGGAGTGAAAAGTATTATATTAAAATTATGTAGGGAACTATGGGAAAAATGAACAAGGAGTGACTCACTCCCTGGGACCACAGAGAAGATGCCACTGAGAAAGAAGAGAAGGAATGAAATGGGAACACGGACATTGGGATGAGCACATGGAAAACAGATGTGAAAGAAAGAATGAATTATGTGCTGGGGAAATGGCAAGCAATTTGGGGAAACAAACCATTCTTACGAACTTGATGTATACAATAAACATAAATAATTTCTTCTCATGAATACATTATCTTCTTCCTTACCACTCAGTAGACTTCTTTGCAGTTAGCAATAGCTGTGATTTCATAACTGCCAAGCTTCTCCAAAGAGAGAGCCTAGTACTGAAGACTAATGAAAGGATCTAATGCTGGTGGTCATATGAGTAAAGGAAGGAGGTACCTCCCCCACCCCCACCACCACCAGGAGCTAAGCTGAAGACCACAAAGCTTTACTCGCCCTTACAACATTTCAGTCCCTTCATAGGTATTAAATAGGATAGAGACCCTCTCCTTATCAGGAAAGACAACTCATTCACTTGGCAATTCCCCGGTCCCCATTCCCACAGAAAGACACCTGGGCTTTTGTGGCTCTCCCTACTCCTGACCTCCTGTCCCTAGTACTCCTACTAGAGCATGTATGATTTGGAGACTTTCAAGCACAGCTTCCTCCCAGAATTGACTGGGAAAATCAATTTGCTTGTGGCTGTTTCTTAATTAACATGGCATTGCATAAAAACAGGTTTAGAAATCTCAATAACTCAAGCTTGTTAGAAAATGAAGATGAGGGGAAAAAAAGTGGGAGTGGGGAGAGCCCTAGAAGGAGGAAATGAATCTCTGTGAGAAACGATTTCCCAGTGAGTCCCTCTATTCATCACAGCTTTCCGACGTCAGCCTCTGGGACCACAGCTGGGTGATAATTAGGAACGAAGCAATCTTTTTGAAAGGAGAACAAAATGGAACATTATTAGGTGAAGTGGTTTTTTTTTTCTTTCTTTTTTTAAACCCAAGAAATGTGCTGCAGTTCCTTAATAGCTCTGAAAGGCAAGAACATTCAGCCTGAAGACAGTGCGTGAGGAGCAGCAGGAAACTCACACATGGGCTTTCTCATATTTGTCCTAGGAAGCATCTAGTCACCTAGTCACATAAAATTAAAACACTCCAGGAGTTGGCAGAGGTTGGGAGTAAGGAAAGAGAGGTGAATAGGTGGAGCACAGGAAAATTTGGGCAAGTGAATCTATTCTGTATGATACCATAATGGTGGATACGAGACATCACACATTTGTCAAAATCCATAGGATGTACAATACAAAGACTGAACTCTAATGTAAGCCATGAGCTTTAGTTATTCTCATGTATTACTTTTGGTTCATCAGTTACAACAAATGTGCCACACTAATGCAAAATGTTAATAATGGGAAACTAACTGGAGAAAGTATACGGGAACCCTCTGCACTTTCTGTGCAATTTTTCTGAAAACCAAAACCTGCTCTGAGAAATAAAGTATTTTCACTGAAAAGCTTAAAATACTCTGAAAGTGAATCACTGAATCTGATCTCTTTGACTGCATTCAATGTTCTAGATCACTTATTGAATTTCTAGTATGTGCTATTTCCTATTTTAGGCACTCAGGATTCAACATTTAATGACACAAAATCCCTGCCCTCTTGGTGTTTTATTCTGGTTGGGAGACAGATAATAAATTAACTCATAAAATCTCAAATAATGTCAGACAGTAAGCTCTGGAGGAGCATGAGTCAGCACCACACAATTGCAGGGCAGGCAGAAGCAGCCCCGCTTTAGATGCAGTGGTCCGGGGAGTGCCTTCTCCGAAGGGACATTTGAAGGGAGCCCTACGGAAGAGAGAGAGGAGCCATGCGGGCTATGCACAGAGGAGTCCTGGGAAAAGAGGAAACAGCAAGGGTGTGATGGAGGCTGGGGTGGTTGGAGCATAGTGAGGAGAAGCTTAATAGGCAAAGAGGCCAAGGTGATGGCTAAGGGCCAGATCATAAAAGGTCTTGTAAGGCACCGTAAGGACTTCAGATTTTATTGCAAGCATGATGAAAAGCCATGGGGAGAGCAAACGAAATGTCCATTGACAGGCCAATGGATAAGCAAAATGTGGTATATATGCAATGGAGTATTATTCAGTCTTAAAGAGAAAGGCAACTCAGACACATGCTACAACATGGATGAACCCTGATGATACTACACTAAGTAAAATAAGCCAGTCATGAGAAGACAAAAGCAGTGTGATTCCACTTACATGAAGTCCCTAGAGTAGTCAAATTCATAGAGACAGAAAGTAGAAGGGCGGTTGCTAGGGGCTGGGAGGAGAGGGCAGTGGAGACTTGTTTAATAAAGATACAGTTTCAGTTTTGCAAGATGGAGAGTCCTAGAGATTGGCTGCACAACAATGTGGATGTACTTAACAGTACCCAGTTTTTCCAACCAGGTCACAACTTCTGTCTGGCTGACAACAATTCTGCCACCATGATTGTTAGATGCCTCCTGAGCTCAAAGATGTTAAAATATAAAGAATAAAGTGTAACGGTTCCCTAAGGCTGCTATAATGAATTGTCACAAACTTGATGGCTTAAAGCCACACAAAGTTCTACTCTTACAGTTCTGGAGGCCAGAAGTCCAAATGGTCTCACTGAGTTGAAAGGAAAGCCACATTCTTTCAGAGGCTCTAGGGGAGAATTCATTTCCTTGCTTCTCCAGCTCTCAGAGCTGCGGTCCCTGCATTCGTTGGCTAGTGGCCCTCTCCTCCATCTTCAAAGCCAGCAGCATAGCATCTTTCTTTTGCCATCACATTGCCTTCTGTCTCTGTAGTCAAATCTTCCTTTGCCTCCCTCTTATATAGGCACTCGTGGTTACATTTAGGGCCCACCTGAACACCCTGATCAGTCTTCCCATATGAAGATCCTAAATTTCATCACATTTGCAAAGTCCTTTCTGCCAATTAAGGTAACGTCTACAGACACCAAGGACTTGTGCCAGGATATCTTTGAAAGACACTATTCAGCCCATCAAGACTCTGAGGACTTGTCCCGGTGGACTGCAACATTGAGAAATCAGGAAAAGGAAAGGAGGAGGGGGAGTCTCAGAGGAGTCTCAGGAGGAGCAACCTGCGAAGTCTGGGACAATTATGGGCAATTATGTGTCCCTGTAGCCAATTAAAGGAGTTTTTTTTTTAAGTAGGGAATTATCACTCAACGTGCTGCTGAGTAAGATGAAGATGTGGCATTGACTCCTGGAGTTGATGCCTTGGATATGAGCAGTTTGAGAGGAGTGATGTGCACAGGTCTGGTTGCTTGGAGTGGGCTTACTAGGGAGTGAGTGCAAGGGGAGGAGGGAGAACAAGGAAACAGCACTCAAGTTTTTCTATAAAGAGGAATGGGGCAATAGTGAGAAAGTTGATGGTTTTTCTGGGGGGGGAGAGTACCAGAAGGGGAGAGACAGAGAAAGGGGGACAGAGGATTTGAAGTGGGCTGCCGGGAGGCTGATACCAGTGAGCCCGATGTGGGGCTCAAACTCATGAACCGTGAGATCATGACCTGAGCCGAAGTTGGATGCTCAACTGACTGAGCCACCAGGGTGCTCCAGAGGTTGATGTTTTTCTATGCCTTCATAATGGAAGGGGAAGGAGCAAGGAAATTGAGTGGGAGATAGAGTGATTATGAGTGGACCAAGGATCCTAACCCTAGTGAGGCAGTAAGTTGAGGACATGAAGGAGGTGATGAACAGTGGTGGTAAAGTCAATAAAGTAGATGTTCTTGTGTATGAAGAATCATCAAAGTTGTGGTACCAGAAGGAGTATGCTGATCAGTGTCAAGGTCGTTGTGCCACAAATTAATTTTGTGTTTCCAGTCACTGAGGACAAAGAAGCCTATATTGAATTCTAATTGTATTCAAATGATAAATGGAAAACAAATCATAATGACAAAGGCATTCCTCTGATTTCCTTTTTTCTCAACCGTATAGTGTTTGTTTCTTTTCTCCATGTCAAATTACTAAAAGCTCCAGGGATGATTATTATGAACTCTTCTAAGCTATCATTAGCTAACCCTTTGCTAATTTTACATGACTCTTTTAATATAAAAATTGAAGGAATTCTGAAGGAATCTCTAAGGCAAATTGTCTTCTGTGTAAAGATTACACGACTACGAGTAATCAAATATACATTATTATCCTGGTGATTTTGAGAAAGAGATAACAAGAATACCAATTACTTATTGAGATTCTATTTATGTCTGTCATTTTGCTAGTATAATTCTAACCTGTGCAACAGCATTACAAGTAGGTATCATCCTCATTTTACAAATGAAAAATCAGAGACTCAGGCAACATGACTAAGACCACATAGTTAAGAAGTGACAGAACTCAGGAATTTGAATCTTGATTACTATGATTCCTAGACTATGATTCCGAGACCCTTCTCATTCCTCTCCTCTCCTCTGGGATTTCTTCTGTATACTCTCTAGTATCACCTGTTTGGTAAACTGTGACATCGTTCTCCAGTGGTTTAGCATTTTTATTGTGGGAGGACAAGTCAGAAGTTTGCTGAAGAAGTTTGTATTTGTTCATTTTTTCCCTCATTCACTCATTTCCATAATGGCTCTTGCTATAGATTGGGCACAGAATAGTGCTTTTCCACCAATATTATCATGTTGTGCTGTCTCGCGTATAACCGATGCAGCTGTGATCTTTAAAAAAAAAATTTTTTTTTAACATTTATTTATTTTTGAGACAGAGAGAGACAGAGCATGAACAGGGGAGGGTCAGAGAGAGAGGGAGACACAGGATCTGAAACAGGCTCCAGGCTCTGAGCTGTCAGCACAGAGCCCGACGCGGGGCTTGAACTCACAGACCGCGAGATCATGACCTGAGCCCAAGTCGGACGCTTAACCGAGTGAGCCACCCAGGCGCCCCAGCTGTGATTTTTTTAATGGCTGAGGAAAGGGGGACACTCAGTCCTGCCACCTTATTTTCAAAATTTCAGCAGACACAGAATAATTAATATCACCTGCCTTTCAACTTCTTTTATCAAGTTATACTGAAAGATCATAGTGCTACCTGATGAACGGTCATATTTTTAGAATGAAAAAGATACATTCTAAAAATAAATAGGCTATTAATGGTTCTCTTCCTCCTACATACACCCACACTGACATTGCAGAACTTGTTTTCCAGTATCTTTCCCTTTGGTTTCAACTAACATTCTGCTGGTAATATGATCTCATGGTTTATTTCTCTCCTCCTATCACTCGCTTTCCAGCATGACTACAATGTAGTCATTCTTTAAAAATGTGGTTGTCAAGCAATCGGTGTCCTGGCTTCATGTTGTTATTTTACTTGGCAGAAATATAATGATTCTTTGATATCTAAATAATTGTTTTCATCAAAATTATATTTAGAAAAAAATTAAAATTACATTAGTCTACATATTTGAGAATCAGAATAGTTTATATCAAATCAACTCTCCCTCTGATAACGTCATTGAAAGCTGCACAAATACTAAAATGTAGCAATTTGAAGGCACTAGAGAACAATCAAGGGGGAAAAAGGGTTGGGGATAAATATTCCGGAAGGAAAGAAAATGCAATGAGACTATTTGACATTCTCTGTTGCTTTCCCCCTTGAGACATTTTGCCATTGCACAACTGTGAAAAGTGAAAAGTTTAGAAGACAAACATAAGGGCACACAAAAGAGGTGAATAGCCTAGCAGACTTTTGTGGATATCGTGGTGCTGGGGAGGCACAAATGGGAGTTCACGTCCCAACCAAGGATGAGCGGCAATGATAACCATTCTACTCTTTGAATTGAGACCCATGAAGAACTACATGTGGAAAGTAAAGACAGACTAGAAATAGACTAGCCCTCAAAAAATAATAAAATTCCACCTTGATTTCTCCCAATACCCATTGAATCGAGGTTACATGCTCCTACTCCAATTGCCTGCCAGAAGAAAAGTAAACATTTTATGGAAGAAAATAATATCATGAGAGCCTCTACAGTTTTTCACAGTTAATACCAGTTACTCAATTGAAAATTACTGGAATGCCTGAAGACTAAAATAAAATAATAGAAATGGATCCACAGGCAACCCAGATAATGGAGTTATCTGAAAGAGACTTCAGATTAACTGTAATCAGTACTTTTGAAAAAACTGATACAAGCTGGAGAATAGGAAACTGGAATCCTTAAATAAAGAATCTGATATGTATTGTGAAATTAAAAAATAAGGTATTTTAGATTAATAATTCAATAGATGGACTTAATAGAAAATTAGAACAGAAGAAGAAATTAGTGAACTGGAAAATGGGTAAGTGAAGGAAAATTCAGACTGAACCACAGAAAGAAAAGAAGACCAAAAATACAGAGAGTGTATAAGGGTATATAAATACCAAAATACAGGTAAAAAAAAAAAAGAAAAAGTGCTAACACTTGAGATAGGGTTTACAAAAATAGAGGAGAGAGAAATGGGAAATAGCACAGGAGCAATATTTGAAGAAATAATGACTGAGAATTTCCAAAACCTGATGAAACATATCAACCCATGTTCAAAAACCTCTAAGAATCCTAAAATTATTAAACACAAAAAAACCCATCTGAGGTAGAATGTATCCAAACTGCTATAGATAAAAGCAAAAACTAACATAATTTAAATGTAGATGGGGAAAAAAAGACATTACTTTCAAAGTCAATTCAAAGTCAAAAAAAGACATTACTTTCAAAGCCAATGTCAATTACAAATTGATTGCTTCTCGACAGAAATGATAGAAGTCAGAGGACAATCGGGTAGCATCTAAACAGTGCTGAAATAAAATAACTGGCAATCTAGAATACTATTTTTGAGTGAAAATATTACTCAAAAATGAACGGAAAATAAAGATTGTTTTCATACAAAGAAAAGCTTAGAGAATTAAGTCCCAGCAAAAGTACACAATAATAAATATTTAAAATAATTCTTCAGGAAGAAGAAAAATGTTTTTAAATGAAATCAAAGCAGTGCACAAAGATGGGAAGAATACTGGAAACGGTAAATATGCGAGTAAATATAGTGACTTGTATACAACAACAAAATGAAGCAATAATATAAAGATAATATCTTGTGAGGTTGAAAATACAGGCAGAATTGACGTATATGCAAACAACACAAAAGACAGTAGGGAGTAAATGAATTTAAAATATTCTAAGTTTCTTGCATCATCTGGGAAATGCTAATTTTATTATAGACTAATAAGTTTAATGTGCATATTGCAAATCTCTAATCACTTGGATGGTAACTAACAAATGATTGGGGGAAATAAAATAATAAAAATATTTGATTACTCGGAAAAAAAAAGGTATGAGATGAGAAATTAAGAAATGGTGGATCAGTTTAAAAAATAATGTAATGGTAAAAGCAGCTTAGTGGCTACAGCAGAATAAACCTAAAGAAAGACATAAAAAGTCATAAAGGCATATTGCAATTAAATTTCAGAACATCACTGTTCAAGGAAAATCTTAAAAGCAGCAAGAGGAAAAAGACATTATGTAACGAGGGTCAGATATAAGAATTATAGCAGAATTCTTTTCAGTATCTATACAAGCCTTAGTGGACCATGGATTGAAACACCAGGAGAAAAAAAATGAAAAATCTAAGTAGAATTCTACACCCAGGAAAAAGTCTTTGAAGAATTAAGGGAAAATAAAGACTTTTTTTTTTTTTCTAAAGAAAAGTTGAGAGAATTCATTGCCAGGGGTCCTATAGTATAAGAAAGAGAAGTGAAAGACATGGTATTATGTGAAAATTTAGATCTACATTAAAAAATGAAAAGTGTCAGAAATAATTACTATGTTTATCCTATTTAAGAGACTACTTATTCTATTTAAGTGATTATTTAAAGCAAAATTAATAGCAGTGTATTGTGGGGTTGATAATAAGTAGAAGAAAAATTGACCATAGCAATAACACAGAAGATGGGAAGAAGAACTGCTCTGACAGTGTGGAGCTGGCTTGGGATTCTCTCTCTCTCTCTCTCTCTCTCTCTCTCTCTCTCTGTCTGTCTCTCTCTCACTACCCTACCCTGCTCTCTCTCTCAAAATACACAAATAAGTGTTAAAAAAAAAAAAGAAAGAAAATATTGAAGCAAATTACCTCCGAACACATGTTTTATATTGTAGAGTTTATAATATATTTGGAAAGAATTGTGAAATTTGAAGTATGTGAGGGATATATGAAAATGAAATGAAAGGTACCTGGGTGGCTCAATCAGTTAAGTGTCTGACTGCTGATTTCAGCTCAGGTCAGGTTTGTGAGTTCAAGGCCCACATCAGGCTCTGAGCTAATAGCTCAGAGTCTGCTTAGGATTCTCTCTCTCTCTCTCTCTCTCTCTCAAATAAATAAATAAATAAATATTAAAAAAAAGAAAGAAAGAAAATGAAAGGGTATTACCTAAAGTGAGTGTTATCTCCCCTGAGCTAGGCATAGGCCTTCCACTGTCAGAGAAAGAGTTTCTCTGGGCAGCAGGTATAATAGTTCTGGGCTTTAAAGACTCTCCACCTTCAAGGCACACATCTGATATTAACTATTAAGTAAAAATTGTTCTTGTCCTTTTCAGGGGTAAACTCTAGCCTCATTGGTCTCCTTGCTCTTTCTCAAATAAGCTGCACAGATTCTTGCTTAAGGCCTTTGCACTGGCTGAACCCTCCATCCAGAACATTTGTCTTCCCCCATACTTTTGCACGGCTCACTCCCTTGCCTCCCTAAGTCCTTGCTCAAATGTCAGCTTCCCAGTGAAAGCTTCTCTGAGCCACGTATCACCTTCCCTGATGGTTTTTCTACCCTAGCACCCTAGTTCTTCTAGTCAGCCCTTACTTAATTTTCTACCCCCATAAAAATGTAACTTCTAGAAGGACAAGAACTGTGCCTGATTTGCTCACGCTATATCCCTAGAATGATGCCTGCCACATAGTAGGCTACACACTATTCCTACCATCTGGAAGGCTCCTTCTTACCATCCAGGTTTCAGATTAGATACCACATCCTCTGAGAAGGCCACACTATTTGAAGCACCCCCCTTCCATCCTACTGATCTTTCTCCCAATAACACCCTTTCACATTTTCATCACATGTTAATGCATACCTGAAATTATCTTACTATCCGTTTACTTCTCTGTTGTCAATTTCCTGGGCTGTAATATAGAGGACAGAGTACTTCTCCACCTTGTTCACAGCTGATCCCCCAACCTAAAAGAAAACACTGCCTGCCACATAGTAAGTCCTCAATAAATATTTGATGAATGACTGAATGGACTCGAGTCTTTTGTGCTTTTTGTTACTTTTGCTATGGTGCTCATACTAACCAACCTCTAAATCTTTATGCCTTTTTGCTCTGAGTAATCTGACCTGTAGTTTCTGTATGAAACATAGCCTCATTTGTTAACCCAGTGTCCTCCACTTTTGTAAAACACCTCAATCTTAACATAAACGGCAACAATAACAAAACTCCAATTTGAGAATTTTATCCAACTACCTTGGCGCTAATAAAGATAAGTTTCTCCTGTTTAATCTCCTGGTGTTCCACCCACAGACATCCTACGTCTGGGTCTTTTACCCTTCTGAGCTGAATATACTCAGCAAAAGTAAAATCCCTTAATCTTCCATTTTGGGGCCCATGTTCGAAATGGATTAAAGAGCCAAACAAAATTAGTTTCCAAACCTTCAATTTTCCAGGCCCATGGGCCTTCTCCTTCTTACTCAGAAATGAAGGTGGCTTTGAGCCATCTGTTACTTTCTGTGAAACATTTCTCTCAGCTGTCATTGCTGATTATTCTATTTCTTTTTTTATAAAGGAGAAAAAGAGGAGAGGAGAGGAGAGGAGAGGAGAGGAGAGGAGAGGAAAGGAAAGGAAAGGAAAGGAAAGGAAAGGAAAGGAAAGGAAAG